>NC_054057.1:25259815-25413315 GCF_017639655.2 Falco naumanni | reverse complement strand
TCTGCAGTGTCACTCTATGAAAATCACTTGCTTGCGAAAAGTTTGATGAAAGAAATAATTAGCTATTTTTTGTTGTTGCTAAGTTCTCTATTTAAGCGCTGCTCAAGCTATGTTGAAAATTGTTTTCTGGTTTCTTTACATGTCCTGAGATACTACAGAAGATAACTGTCAGTTGTTAGGCAGGGATCAGTTGGTTTACATAGAAGATAGGGTTATACATGAGGGAAAATGACATGTGGAACTGCTGATATGAACATGTTAAGCTCTAAACTGTTCCTGTAACATATTCAAAGTCAAATGCAGAACATGTCTCCTGAAAAGCAATATGGTGTAAGGAAGCCTAAGGAAGATGTATATACTGATGAAAGATAATATTTTTCCTTGTATTTTTGCACTGGGCTGCACTTTACAATATGCATCTTGCAAAACAAATGCAGGTTTGATTTAGCATTGCTTGCAAAAATCATTCTAAGCTGAAATGTAAAGAGATTTATTACTTTGAAATTATATCCAGCTTTTCATAGGCTCTAGTGCCAAAGGAATTTGTCTGAAATGTATGTGTGTATGCTTCATTTCTTGCATTAACAAATTAGTTTTAACAAGTAGATGAAATAGTAAGAACAATGGTAAGCTAACCATGCCAGTCTTTAGAAATGTGGGGGTTTTACGTGGGCAATAAAATACTGTGGATTTGGTTTAATGAAACTGCCTCTCCCTGTGGAGGTAAAAAATCATTTTATTATACTATTTATGTATAAAATCATCAAACACTGACAAGGAAGGTTGAGATACTTTTCTGATGATTGCACTACAGCAATCAAATTTGAGGATCTTGAAAAGTGTTACAGTCTCACAAAGATAACTAATAGATTATACAGCTATTTGCTTGTACCTTGCAAGTTTGAATCTTGTGAATACTTATGGGATTTGGAAACAATTGAAATACTAATATACTTTGTGTCTTGGGCCAGTACTTACATGTTCTGGTCCAGGACAGCGTGAGATGGGGAGATTCGATGTTATACCCGAAATAAGATGAAGATGCAAATGAGGTCAAATGCCATCAATGAGGAAAATTTATTGAACAGAGTGTTTGTAAGCAAAGAGCAATAGGAAAGGCAGGAAAGAATAGAAAAGAAGGAAACCTAGCAAGCAGTTGGGATGGAGTTTGGAAGAGGTGGTCACCGCCATGGACACAGTGGCATCCTGTTGGTCCGTAGTTTCCTTGTCCATTGGTAGGAGAGGTCTCCGGATCATGCCCTTACTGCTCGATGGTGCAGTCTTTTATAGGGTATTTGGGGAGACTGTCTCCCTGACACAGCATGTACTACACATCCACGCATGCTCCCCATCTTGGTATGCTGGTTCCAAGGGGCACACGAGACAGCCATGTAGTCCTTTGTCATGGACTGTGCATGCCTCAGCAGGTTGAGGTGCTTGATCATGTCTGGATATGTCCTCCAAAACAATGTGGCCATTTCTTGACCCTGGCCAATGTCTGGTTCCAGGTGCTGTTTGCTCCTTTTCTGGTCCATGAGTGCCGAGTTCGGTTAAACCACCGGGTAGCTTTGCCCCAAGCTTGGCAGGCATGTAAACAAGCATGGTCTCCCACGTCATAGTACTCTGTATATAAGATATTGAAATAAACATTTAAGCTTTTTTTTTTTTTTTTTTTTTTAAATTTTACTAAAGAAAAGTTCTTTATGGTTGGACATTTATGCCTTTCTTTCTGTTACAACGTGTATAACTGTCCCATAAACGAAGCAGCTATGGACAACTAAGGATTTTCTTGTTTAAGTGAATTTATAGTAATGTAGGATTAACATGCCTATATCAGACATATTTTCTTTTCTTCAGGAAAGATGTGCTTGACTTGCTTAAATAATTGGATTCTTGCTTAAAGGCTATTCTGAGTAGTAAAACAGTAAATAGCTTGTAAATCTTTTTTTCCCATTGAAGCCTGACCACAACATGGGTGTTGTATGATGATAATTTCTGTCATGGTTTCTTCATGCTGGCCTGATACAGCTTTCAAGATTGCTTCTTTCTGCCCCATAAAAGTAAGAAGAATAGCAGATATTTTTGTTGTTGTTGTTGTTTCTCCTTGGCAAATGCTTTTTGGTCTTGTTCACTGTCTTTGAATTGGAACAGAACTTAATGGGCAGGAGTACTATTAATCAGTGTTGCTCTGCTGACGTTGGAAGAGGGATCAAGAAATTCTGAGTGTACTACTCTTTACTGACAGTGCTGGATTTTTAATTTTTGGACCTTTGGTAGTAATGTCCCTCAGTCTAATGCAATTCACCTGACAGCTGTCAGTGGCTAGTTTTGATTGAGTCTTCTGTAAAGCAACTCTCTGTTTTTAAAGAGTGTTAAGCAATAGGGACTTCACTCAAAAGGATTTTTATTTAAATTAAAAAATATCCACATCAGGAGATAAACCTTTATGGCATTTACACTAAAGGGGAAGCCCTGGAAGAAGCTTAAATCTCAGATTGAGAGATCCTATGCAGATGTGCGATATTTTTCAGAATTGGTTATGAATAATAGCACTTGATAAAGGTTAAATCTCATGTTCCAGACTATATAAAATTAATCACAGTAATACAGGATAAAATATTTATTTTTTCACTTGTTTTGAGTTAATCCTCTCCTTTACTGCAGTTGAAAATAATTAAGAATAAACTATGCATAAGAAAAAAGAATATACAAAGTTGTCAACTGAACCCTGGTTTTCTTTAGCAAAGTATATGTATAAACCAACATACAACTCTTGTCAGAGGGGGTCATCAGGTCATGACATGTATGTGTTATGGTAGTTTTGGATAAACTGTGCACTTGATGCTGGAGTATTTTCTCACTGGTCAATCTGTATTTGACAGAATGACAGCTGTAATTGGGGAAGACAACTTCACCTGTAGCTGAGAACTCTTGGCAAAGTCAGTTGTGATTTGATAGTGACAGCAGATCCGAACTATTGCTACCAACTGCCAAAACGTTCCCTTTAAGCATACAGCAGTCCACAATTCTTTGGTAACGTCTATTCTCAGACATAAACTTACTTATAAAAAGTCACCAAGAAATAAAATAGCCCTTGGATTGATTTGTACGTGCTAATGTGGGTTTGAGCTGGGGAAACATATTGCAAGATCAGTCCTGAAGTTTTCCTGTATGCAGAAACATTGATTAATTACATGCTGTGTACTTTAGGGAGAAGAGGGCAATAAACACAAGATGAAACATTTCTGAAGAAAGAGAAACTCATGTGTGTCATGATGCTTTGTGTTGTTTCTGGTTAGTTCTGGGTTCTTTTGTGGATGTAGGTCATTAAGTCTAACAAGTAAACCAAAAGAGCTGTGCATTCCTGTCTCAATCTGGTAATGTCTCAATCTCGTTCACATCAGAATAGACATAGTAGACACCAAGTATAAAAACATGTAAGAATTTGTATGTCTCTGGTTAAGCAGTAAACTTTGTATGCAAACTTGGTAAAATTCTGGATTGTCTTATCCTTTGGCAACCAGTTTTGAAGGTCCAGACCTGAGGTCTCACCTGAAAAGATCTTTACACTAACAGTTTTGTCTTGAGATGACTCTGTTAGTATGGATACCTTGTGCTTGTGAAAGCATTCTCATATCTTCTTTTCTCAAGAGTGAGAAGCTCTGATGCAGTTGGGTAGCTCCTGATCTTTCACTCTAATCCAGAGGAGGTAAAATGGCACAGGACTGCTGCAAAAGTTATTATTTTCCCCACTCCCTGAATAGACCAGAATCCCCTGTGGGGTTGGGCAGCCTGGACAGGAGAGCAGAAACTAATAAGCTAAGGGGTCCTACTGGTGATAAAGAAAGATCTTGGCTGTACTTTGAGACTTTTTTGATTTGTTTTTCTCCTTCTGCCAGTGGAGACCATGTAAACCAAACTCACAGTTCAGTAAGATTTAGAACTCTTTATCCCTCTGCTTTTTGTTTGGTTGTTACACATATTGGAAAAAGTGCTAAACCTTTTATTCAAATCAACTTTGAAAACAGTTTTCCAATGGTCTGTTTATCAGCATATTTACCACAGCCATAATTTTTTTCTGAAAAAGTTTGATTTATTTTTTCTTTCAACTTGTTTCTCTGGTGAAAATTCCAAGCAATTTAAACAGTCTGCAAATCTCTGCTTTGTTGTCCATTCTTTATAAACAGCAAAATAATAATTCTTAGTAGGTAATTTGATGATCACTCAATAATTTAGCTTTGAGGCATTTTTTTCTCTCTTAAGAAATGACAGCCAAATGTCTTCCATAAAGTGGTTAGCACTAATATACCTTAACAGCATGTACAACTTGGAGACTACGCCTCTGCTTTTCCTTTGTAAATTCCCAGTGTGACTTCTGGTTCTTGGGAATCATAAAAGCTTTTTACCAGGAATATCTCTTTCTTAGTATTGAACAATGTATTCCTGTATTGTGAGTGTGTGTGACTTTAAAACCAGTAATGCGAGCTTGATTATGTAACTGAGTCCTCTCTGCATACTGACTTAGTAAAACAAGCACTACAACTCAGTTGCTTTGCTTGACGGGTTGCTCTTTCTGGATTGCTAAGAAATGCAATACTTCTGTGAATATTATAATAAATGTAATAAACCTTCCCATGAACAATGTAAACTTTAGACAGCAAAAGCAGACACCTCATGAAGAGAAAATAAGGCAATATGAACTCTAATTGCATATATTGTCTTGACTAACAAGACCAACTTCTAGTATTATTCAGACGTGAGAGGAAAGGAAATTCTAGGAGTTAGACTTTCACAAAGAATGCACCGAACATCAGTGTTTATAGACCTGGACTAGAGTTTCCAACCCAAAGATGAGTCAGAATTCCTGTGTTATATGAGAAAGCTGGAGATGCATTTCCTGCGTTCAGTTACTCCAGAACAGGGAATGGCAAGATTTATTTATTGTTTATTGTGTTTGTAAATTCTAAATGCAATTTTAATTAATACCCTTATTTTTTGTGTATATTAATTACTTTGGTGCCATTCTTGGCAGATAATGAGTCACACTTACATTGGGGCTGTAATTTAAAAAAAACATGAAGAAAATAGGTAGCATATACCTGAGAAACATGCTCCCTTTCACAAGTGTTAGTAAGACTTGAGATTATCTTAAAAAAAACAGTAAAATATTCCTTTTGAGAATTTGAGAGTAGACCTTTTCATTTTCTTCCTTTTATTCAAAACACTTAAATATTAAATTACATAAGTGATTAAATATTAGCAAAATGTGTACTAGAATATTATCTTGCTGTGAAGCACTTCCCAGGGGGGCCTTCTTAGGCATACCCTCGCACAGCTAAACTACATTCAAGATACTATTTTTGTGGTTTCTTTTGACCCAGCATGAATCTTTTTCGTGGAGCTTGCTATTTTAAACTGAGGGTTCAGTGAATTTCACCTGATTTTCTAGAGAGGATATTAATAATGCTGGTTATTAGCACTTGCATTTTGAAGTTACTTTTTCTTCCTCATTCATACCTGAGTGTCTATGGAGCAGCAATGCAACACAGGATTTGACTGCTAAGAGGGCTGAGCTGTAAATTTTAATGTACTTCAGTTGCACTGTTCCCCTTTCTATATTATTTCAGACTTTATGCTTGTGAGATATTATTGTGCTGCCTTTTTTTGTATTATCTCAGACTTTTGCACTTGTGTCTTCTCAAAGGCATTTTGTATTGTACCTGTAAACAGCAGTGGAGTCTCACTGGATGTGCTTTGTTATAAAAGAAGTTGATAGAAATACCCACTTCAGTAGGAGCTCTAAAGACCTTCCACTTGTATGGTAAAGCAAATACAGGTGGCCTCTCTGCTAATGAGTAGTATACAAAACATGATCACAGAAATTTCAGATTATAAGCTCTGCTATTTGGGATAATTGTATGAGCCCAGCCTTGCTTAAATTCTGCAAAACACAGTATTTTAAAAATAGTCTGAAAAAACCCACTTCCTTGCTCTGAGACAATGCAACTCTGCCATACACACTGCCACTCAGCCACTATGGCCATTTGACCTATATGAATTTGTCTTGAGGCTGGGCAAAAGGATATTTAAGACTTCACTATTTCTTATTTGCAGCTGGCACTGGTAATGTAAATACAACCTTTGAAGTTTTGGACAGATGAGAATTTGGTAAGATGCAAAAAAGAGACTAAACAAATCTTGGGCAGCCTGGGATTTAAGGAGTGCAGAACATTGTTTGCTGTGCTTCACCTATGTGACCTGAGAGAGATCACTTGGATCTTTCTGTGCTGTGTTCTAAAGTTATCATCTTCTCATAGTTTTAAATATTTGCTTGTGTAACTTTGTAGTTTCCTCTTATGTCTCAGTGTCTTTGCGCCTAAAACCAGAACTGTAATCCCTTAAAAAGAGCAGGTTCCTGTCATAAGTTACTATGTAACTATTATAACTGCTGACTAGCTTCTGAAAACAGCCTTTTCAATAGTAACTGTAAAACTGAATAATTAAGAGAACAGGTTTTCAGTCCATCCAATGGGCATTATTACCCAAATAACAGGAAATCCCAAATGAAATGACACATTTTGGGGAAAAATTTCTCCGCCAACCAGTTCATAGATAAATATATATAGGTTAATTTCATTTATCTATTTTTACATTTGTTTTTTTTTTTTCATGAACTCTCCTTTTTTTTAGGAGAGTGCTTTCTTCATCATTCACCCTGACAATCCAGACTCACATTGGTGGCTTGTTTGCTTCCTAGTGCCCACACACAAAACCTGCGTTTGTTCAGATGGATTAACACCGTTCAGCTGTTGTATGAACGGAAGCAATGGGAATGGTCTTGCAGCTGTGTTCTCCAACTCTCCTATTTTTCTAGTAAAGTAATAAATCACGCAGGTTCTTAACTTTCCTATTCCAAAATCCAACCTGAATAAATTCACTCTGATGAGCAATCAGTTTTTATAGGTTGTTCCCCACAAAGTTCCAGCAGACACGATTTCGGTGCAAAGTTTTAAAAATGTCACTCCTTTCCCTTGCTCACATGATCTGTTCTGTGAGAGCGAACCGAGACAAAGGGGTTCAGTGCAAACACTGATGGAAAGCAGTGTCAGCAAATCTCTTAATTGGAATCTTCACGTGTCTTCAAAACTTTCTGTCTTTTAAGACAGGGGTTCTATATCATGTATTGTTTGTGTTTGCAGAGAGGATTTAGATTTACATGATTAGGAGGTCATATGAGGACAGGTTGAAACAGCCAGGTATGGAACCTTCTATCTCAAGAGTTATTTACGGCTCTAACAATTATTTGAACAATCTCTGCTTGAAGTCAAGACTAACAGATGAATGGTAGTTACTGAAGGGCAGGAATGACAAAATCCAAATACCAAACCAAGGATTACCCCTGCCTTTGTGTGGAGAGGGAATTAACCTAATGTCTTGTTTATGCTATTACTATACAAATGTAACCATCAGAAATAATGAACTGCTACTTGACATGAAGCCCTTTGTACTACACAGCACATTGCATGGGATTATTCAAAGGGAGGGTGCTAGGAGATGTATTCATATCTTTGCTGCATGTTTTTAAATTGGTACGTGGTCCTGCAGGTGTCAGCTTAAAATCACTTTAGAAATTGAAGACCTGAAACCATACAATCAAGCCTACCTTAAGGTTATTTATTGGAATAAAAAATTTAGAATGCTAAGCATCTTGTCTTCTGAATCTTGGCCTTAGGCCTAGTACATGAAAATATATATTCTCTTTATTTTTTGCAGTTTAACATGTATTACTAAAAGGAAGATTGTAACAGGTCTCAGAGTGAGGGAAATAACTGTTCAATAACCCTCTTTGAATTGCTGACTTCAGGGTTTCTGAAATGATGGACATATAGATGGGTCCTAAATGTCAAGGAATACAAAAAAAGTTTGTTAAAGCTTTAAATCACAACCGTTGAAGTGAGGTTTCAATGCTGGGTAAATACTTTTCTTCTTGTTTGTACCATCTTTTTAAAAGGTGTTATTCAAAGATGTGGAAATCAGAGGAAAGACCTGATTAACCTGGCCTTTCTTCATCCAAATGGAAATTATCATAAGCAGTTAAGCTTACATTTTACATCCATTCTACTCAAGATTATCTGATTGACACAATCTGAATATAGTATGAATAAATATCCACTTGTTTTCAGTGTCCATTTGAGTTTTAAAGACAGTATCTTGAACTTTGCTTTTATGCTAGCATGGTGTTATGCCGTATGATATGTGAGACAATCTATAGTGCACATCTATCTTTTTGTTCTTGGAAAAATGTTTCTTTTCTTAAAGTCAGATATAACTTCATCTAAAATCAAATACAAGATAACAATTTCCCAACATAATTATTTGTGTAGTCATTGTCTCATTATCCAAATTTACAGTGAGTTGAAGAACAGAAGAGTGGCTGAACAGAAGGTTGGACTGCTAACGACTCCTAGTGCTCCTTGTAACCATCGGTAATTTGTTATTTGGGGGGTTGTTTCTATCTATAATTCAATAGTCTAAACTTCACCATTCCTTGTGCATTTTTTTCTGGTTATCAAGAGCGCAAAATTCATCTCACAGAAGTCCAAGAAGAATCCTCTGAGATCAGAATACTGGAGTATTCTCATCACAGCAGTCACTGAAATATGTTCAAAGAACCTTTTTAATTATTTCAAAAAGTTGAAAGGAATCTATCAGGATTCCTTTCACCTTCTCATCTATCAGGAAGGAGAGATGAAAGACCATATATTTCATCTAGATCTGCCCTACCCTGAACAGTTACATTTTGGTTATAATTATTACTGTTGTTTCCTTTGATTTGTGAATGTGGAGGCTCAATGGCAGAAAAATGGGGTGCTGGCAATGGTTAGTGGAAGGATGGTTAAATGAGCCGTGGTGGGACACCAGTAAGGTGGATGGTTGGGGAGTTACCTGATTTGCAGTCACTGTATCTAACTTTGAAACAATTTCTCCCATTTCATAGCCCAATTGTAATGATTGGTAAACCTGTAAGAAGTGTAAAAACATACTGTATTTAACTGCTGGTATCTCAGCTATTCTCTAGACTACTGTGAGGACAGTAAACATATGGACTAATCTATTTTATCATCTTGCAAATTTTATGATGTCTTTTTTTTTTTTTTTAGTTGGTATGTGCTGGGGTCCAGTAGCCAATTTAATGTCAACTGTATATGAAAAAGCAATGAAATAAGATATTATAGGCTTACTAATTAGCTGATGGTAACAAAATGTTCTTATTTTAAAAATGTTTTGGTAACCATATGGTTTTAGAAATGGGTTATTTTCCTTTGGCAATTCTTTTGTTCACTTTCTCAGGAACTGCTCAGGCTTATACGCATCCCAACAAGGTTGCCATTTGTTTGAATTAAGAAAGAAAAGACACTCTTTCTTCATCTCTGATTGTGCCTGTAGTTTAGCATGTGCCATGTACAGGCTTTCAAATATCATGAACTATGAAGATTTCACTAGTTCTGGCTTTGTTCAGAAAAGTTGGAGAATCAAAGAAATTTAATTTAGAAGACTGAAGAAATATTATGAAAAATTTATTTTTCTGTCCAGCTCCAGTGAGGAAACTGACATCGTTTCTTTTACAAGGCTTGGGATGTTTTGGTCTGTGGGTCCATAATCTCAGAATCCACAAAGTAAATCCAGATTTCTGGTTTTGGGGAAGTGGGATAGCTTGTGTTATTTGAAAGCACTCAACCGCAATGACCTAGAAGAGCTATAGCTTGCCTGTAAGATCTTTTCAATCCTTAAATTATCTGTTAGGATTTTGATAGCTGTTATATTGCTTGGCTTAAAACAGAAGGCTCATGTACGCAAAATTTTTCCTGCCCAGTCTCAGTAAACCACAGTTTGTTCAGAGACATTTCTGAAGGCTTCACTGTCATGTGGCAGATATGAAGGAAGAAAAAGTTTTAGTTTTGGCTTGGACAGTACCATAATGATTCATGTATGTGTACACTCATGACACTTTTGGTTGTGGAGTCTTAAGTCTTTATAATCTAGTGTGGCCTACATTAAATTTAACATACAGGTATCATAGAAAGTAATGCCAGGGCTTTAAGGAATTCTGCTACTGAACAGGGGTACTTGATTTCAGATTCAGTCTGGAACAGACTGAGACTGACCACATTAGCTGGTATACAGAAATGTGCAATTATTTTGGGTAATAGGAGATATCTTATCTAGTAGGGTAGGTGTGTTTTCTTTCCTACGTTGTCTATTATGAATGTTGAATGCAGCAGTATATCTTTTGCTACTTGTGAATCTCCCTTTGTATTAAACAGTTGAAGTAGGGTGATTTTTTTGTTCTAATTCAATTGTCTTATCTTTAAATATCCATTTATGTATTTGGAGTTACAGTGGTGAAACTTAAGAATTTTTAGGAAAACTGGACTGACTTGTTAATGTCAGACATGTCAGACAATACTTCATCCCACATGTTTACTGGTGGTCATATGATATCAGCAGTGTCATACAAATGACACTACTTGTGTATACATCTTGTGTATATATGGGGAAAGTACAGCAGGTTATACTTCCTTCTGTTGATTCTCTCTCTCTCTCTTTTTTTTTTTTTTCTTCTCTCCTTTCTTGTTTTTTAAAGCTTATTCAGGTTTGGGGAATCCCAGGTGGGTTGATCTGACTGCTTAATTATGCTGAGAGGCTGGAAATCAGATCTATTTTTATTACATCAGTACAATGTGTCTCCTGGTATTACTGCTTATACATTCAGATATTTACATTTTAAAAGATGTCCAGTTGTTGTTTAAGATAAGGGCTCAGATAACTTCAGACTTTTTCTGGGCTTGCCTCACATTTGGACTAGCCTACCTGACTGAGACTCATCTGTACTTTTCAGCTGATCGTCTTATGGTCTGGGTCAGGGAAAAGAAGAGAATAATGCTCACCTTATTCAGAGTTACTATATGGCAAGAAGTATTTGGGAGGGTGTAGAAGAATGGCTGCAGAAGCGTGGCCTTAGAATCTCTGAAGATCTGCACAATCCAGGCCTGGTATTAGAATAGGCCTGTAAGCAGAATTGTACTGAAGTTGCTGTGCTGAAGTTAACAAGAAGGGTAGCCTTGAGCTATTCTTGAATCCTGAGACCGAGTAATTATGTTGTGCCAACAGGCCGTGGCTGTAACAAGCTACAGCTGCTGGGAAAGCAGGTGCAGGGCCAAGAAAGATAGGGAGCGGTATGGGAAAATAGGGAGTAACAAACTACAAGGCTGAAGCACAGCAATTAGCTACATGGATAGAATGCTTATTTTAGTCATGATAATTAGGGGTGTGAGAACCGCGTGTGTTTAGAGACTACTAACCGATTATATTTCTGCTTTACGAATATGCATGTGTATGGGTTCTATATAAGTAGTGTTAGAAAGTAATAAAGTTGAGCAAGATGCATAACTCATATTGAGCATCTTCTTGACTCCAGCGAACCCTTCTTCCAACAGGAGGGGGGAGGGGAGGGGATGGAAGAGTCATTCCCAGAATGAATTTTTATACTGCAATAAAGAAAAGACTATTCAGATGCATCTGCATTAAAAAGGATCAAGTTCTGATTATGCATCCTTGCTTTCAAAAACTGTTTACATTTTTTTTTTTTTTTTTTCCTATGGATAATGTTTTTATGCTTGTGACTGACAACAGTAAAAAAAACAATGGAGATCTTCCTGAGGAGGTAGGTGTCCTTTCTTCAAGAAGACAGCCAGAATAGCTTCTAAGAAACACATGTATATTTGAGCTCCTTTTTATGGCCTGGTATAAGCTAAATCCTTTCTTTGACCTGAAAGATGAATGCTTTCTTGAGGGTTTCAAGTAGTAATCATATCCTGGAGTCTCCACTCAGTATCTTCTAACTCTGCTTTAACAAGTACCTTTCCATTCAACAGGAGTTAGGCCTGCCTGGGGCTTACAAGATCCCACACCACTAGCAGGAATGCTGAAATATCAGCTGGCATTCAGGTGTTTTTCAGTGGTGGGATGATTGTGTGCTTCAGACGTTTTCCCACAATGGTTCTTCTTGAAAAATGAAGATTTCTTGGTTTTCAACATTATTATTGAGACTTCAAGCATAAACCTCTGTATTTAGAATGATTACTGTTCAAGCCTTGTCTGCGGAAGTACACAAAATGCTGTGTGCAGTTTCACTTATTCATTATTTTATTAACCTTCAGTGAGTTTAGCACAGTGTTGCAAAGCAAATCAGACCCTCACTGCTGCCTGTGAAAATAATGGAAGAGTGCTAAGATGATCCCTCAGACCTGCTGCAGGCCAGGGAATGACGGCACTTTTAGTCTTGCCTGTCTGCTTGTTGCATTTTCAAACAGCTTTCTTTTTCATCTCTTGAGGCAGCGCACCAGAGTAACCTTGTCAAATAGAACAGTCTCCACACTGTCTGCTTATGATTATGAAGAAATGTTTGTACAAAACAAACTGATACTGGGAAAGTATTTTGTCATTTCTAATGGCACCATCTGACTGGGAGGAAACTGGGAATGTTTTTCCAAAACTGGAAAAGTGCGATGTTTCACTGCTGTTGCTATGGAAACTAGTACTGGTACAGTGTGTACTTCTCATTCCTCAGTTCTTATGCCTGATGTGCAGCAATTGCTGCTAAGAGGACTCTCATGAATAACACCAGGATGCTGGAGAGATTTCCAAGCCCATTATCTCCTACCTTCCTCTTTTCTGAACCGTGATGCAGACAGAAGCAGTCTGTTGGTTTGGCATTGAAAAATGTGCTCGACTATTGCAGATTCACACAAAGCTGTGAGCACTGAGCAGACCGAGCAATGAACCCTCCCCCCAGAACAACAATAACCTTCCTCCCACCCAGCGTAGGTGGAAGGACATGATGTAATGAGGATTCCTTGCCGTGTACCTGTGGGAAAGGAAGAGCACAAAATGCTGCATTATTAGTTCCACTGTAATAAACTTCAACGGGACAGAACCACTAGTTACATCTGGAACTGAAGAAGCACAATGCCCTGTGCTTTTAACTCTCATGTCATTCAGATGTGTGCTGCTGAAATAGTCTGCTTGTTGGAGTCAGCAGCACCCTGACTATTGTTGGAAGGTGTCATGATTTCAGAAATGGAGACAATCATATTCTTTTCAGAAGTGAAAGGACTTTATCAATCCTGCTGTCACCTCGGGACCATAACAGGCTGGATCCTTAGCACTAGAAAAAACAGATGCTGTGCTATGAAATTCAGGTGCTGATCACACTTGCCTTGCTAGTGAGCGAACAGTGGTTTCCTGAATTCAGACAAACTGAAGTGAATCTGCTTCAAGAATACTTTGTGTTCAGTGAATCCTGTGATTTGAATAAAGGATGAAGATGTATTTGACTGTTATCATAGTGGGTAGCTTGAGAACAGGTACTCCAAAAGTGGCTTCTGCCCTTTGACTTCACTTTGAAATAGCAGTGTGCAACCGCATCGCCTGCATGTTAGCTCAGCCAGCCAGCAGCAGCCTGGATGTGTAGGAACGATGGGCTTCTGGGAGGCATCTCAAGGTAACTGGCCAATTTTGATTTAGAGTCCTCACAGTCTGACTTCTAGTCAAGTCTGTGAATATATAATCTTTCGTAGCACGCAGAGAACCTCAGATTACACAGAGATTAGTAATGGACCAGGAAACCGTGGCTGTGTCAGCATTATACAGAAGGTGCACCCTGTCCTGGTCCTCAGCTCTGTCCCATGTCACGAAGGGGCCTGGAGGCAAAACAAGCCCCTGATAAGTTGCACAGCAATGTCTGTGGGTGTCTGGCCTGTAGCATGTTCTGCTGGTCTGGCCATTCACTATTGAGAAGTGATAGTGCGTGGACTTACGAAATGGTCATTTTGCACTTGCACAGTCTAGTTACATTTTACCTTTTATTCTTCCTGCTGACATTTGTTTCCAACCCGCCAAGACAGTAAGACAAGCAAGGGGATTCTGGGTTTTGTTCTTTTTTTTTTCTCTCTCTCTCTGAATTGTTGTGAATTTTTTACCTTCTTGCGTGGAATAAAATTATTAGGAAGTAATAGCCCTGGCATCCTCCCTGCCCCAAAGGAACCAGCTAGAAGTTCTTCAGCTTGGTCACTTGGAAATACTTGATGACATTTAAGTGAATCCTTTTAAAGGTCTTTGAGGGTCTGTGTTCAGTTCTCAGGTTGCCCACAAGCTTCATCTTGGTCTAGAATGTCTTGCTGAGATGTTGGACAGCTAAAAAAAGTAAAAATAACATGGGAAAATGATTTCTTGAACCTTATAAGACAAGTCAAATAGAAAAGTTTGAACAGTGATAAAGCTGACTGATTTCTAGACAGATATGGCAATGCATATGGAACCTCTCATTTGCAAATTTTAGGTGCACACAGAAAAATACCTTTCTGAAACTTTAAATTCACTTTATTTAAATATTAAGAAAATAAAGGTGGTAACACCATGGAAAACAAGTGCAATAAAAATAGGCTTGTTTCATTGAGTTAAACCATTCTTCCAGGACTGCATAAGCTATGCTACATTTTTCTCTTTCATATGTCTTAAATAGCATATGTTTGTTGTGAATGACTGGCTGGGCATTAACTGCCATTTTTCTGGAGATATCTCATGTTCTGCAGTGCTGCACTGTTGAGGAGAAAAAGCAAGTACAGGGCTAATAAACATCCAGAGCTAGGATTTAACTTCCTTGTTTCCAGCTATCTTCTGATTTGTGGCTGTTGCATGACCTAGTGGTTTGTGGGCTTTATTTGTGTTGGGTTGGTGGTTTTTTTCCCCATCTGCATACAAAATGCATATGTGCATCTTATCAGGCTTTGATTAGGGTAAGTCTTTACCTTTGGCCTAATGTATCTAACTATATGGTCACAGCAAAATCGGTCCAAGGAGTGGTGAGTTGTATCAGTCCTCATGTGTGGAAAGAAATGTAAAATATATGAACAACCTAATTACTCTCTACCACTGGCATAACAAAAGCAGCAGTAGCTTTAGAGGAATTATTGCTGTCTCCTTTATGCCATATGCCTACATTTGACAGTAAAGGAATTCTGCTGTGGAATAAGTTTCATGCATACTGCATGAGCTATGAGTGCTGAAGGTGGGAAAACCACTTTTGATAAACATAAATTTACCCTGGAGAGCTGGGAAATAGAACACTTGGAAAATAAATTTAGGAAGCATCTATGCAGAGCACAGGATTAATTTTTGTTTTCTAAATTTCTGATTTGGTTAACCTCATTTCTATTGCAGAGATAGCATAAAGTATATCCTTGGCACATTATCATCGTTCTGATCTGCTCTTCTCCAGAGGCTGATGCTCTGAAAAGTTAAAGCTGACGAAGAGTATCCCTAATCTTTCATGTTTATCCTAGGGTTATGACTGTGTTTGTACTTGCTCCTTGTATTATTCTGAGTCCTCAAACTGCATCAACACTACAAAAATTTTAGTGGCCAGGCTCTAATATAAGTCAAATCAAGATACACTCTCGATGAGTAAAGTCATATAGGACTAAATAAACTGCTCAAGGGTTTTGGATTGGATAGCACACATAAAAGTTAATCCTGATTGTGTATCAAGGCTTAGTACCTTGTTTCAAAGACAAACAGTATGTAATTGCAAACACATAAAATATTACCCACTTCTTAATATAGAATTGATCTTGAATTTTTTTCCTTGAGTGCAAAGGAGTAGAAAAGTTTCTTGACTCTCAAGGAATACCCCTGCATTCTCTTGTTTGTTTTGTCTGGGTTTTTTATTTTCCCTTCTCTTCCATGCTTTCACACGCACCAAAGTATTATCTGTCAGGTTTTCCTTAGCAACTGAAGGCTGATAACTGAAGTCTTTAGTTTAGCTGCCATTATCAGCTCTGGTGTGACTTGCTTATCAAAACCATTATTTCTCTCTAAACTTATTGTCATATTCATGCCTTCTTTATGTGAAAAGAGTGTATGAGAAATACTAATCAAAAGTGGATTTTTTGCTGTACTTCATGAAAGGAAGGAAGGTAACATTATTTTATTTTTTTTATCAGGAAGATATTTGTGTGTTGGCAGATCATACTACTTCTTATTCCCCTGCTCATTAAAACTCCAGCTCAGAAGGAAAAAGCAGGAGATGGAGAGGTGGCCTTTCTGAGTTCGTTAGGTTTTTTTGCAGTACAGAAGCTGTTTTACTGCCATTGTATGTAGAGGTAGTTTTAATATAAGTGTGCTAAATATTTATGTGTGTGAATGGCATTGGTTTTCTAGCTTTTAGCAAAAAATTATTTACTGGGAAAGGAGACAGATTAGTTACAATTGAAGATAAAAACTACGTGGATTTTTTTTTTAATTCTCAAACAGAATTACTTTCTCTTCCACTATTTAATATTTCAGATTTTCCCTATTTTTCAAGTTACTGCAGTTTCACATAGTTCATTTGTTTTAAGTAATTTCTGGAAAGAGAGTTCAGGGATCACTAGTTTTGAAAATATGTTTTGTTACTTTTACTTGCAGGATCTGATGCTGCTACTTGATTTTGTAACTTTACATTTTTGTTTGCTAGCTGACTGCATGTAATGAGTCACCCAGGATACTGAGGAATGTCCATGGCCCATACCTTGATACAAATAATGTAATTTGTCCATTGCTTTTTCCCCTCCCACTATTGATGCTGTTACTTAAGGGAACAGTAGGGTCCTTCTTACTTAACTATCATACAAAATAATGTCTTGAACCACAAGTCACAGTTTATGACATTAAGAACTGCAAGCACTGAGAAAAAAAACAAATAAATAATTGGGTACCTATATAAAGGCTCTTTTCAAATAGCAGGTAATAGTTTTCCCTGAAGAAAGGTTGAGTCTTTGGTAAGAAAGAAAAATGCTGGCAAAACATCAGGGTTTTGAAAGATTAGTTAAATATTCCTATGCATGAGCTAGTCTTCTATGCATTGTGTTTGATATTCTGTTGGGTTTAGTTGAAAAAGTGAAGTATCCTAAATTTAACTGATAGTCTTCAGTTCTGTTTTCCTGGGGAAAACAACCTCCCTGATAATGAATGCTGAAGTTGCCATTTACTAACTCATTGTGGCAGGTGAATCACTAGTATATCCCAACTTCTTTGAGATGAGATGTTTCAACTTCAGGGTGGGAGGAATTCTCATCAGTCTTGCCCTGCACTGTGCCTGCATCATGCAGGGCACTTGGGCAGGGGCTCTGGGCAGAACCATCCCTCAGCAACTACGCTAGATTAACCATAGTACTGAAACAGATGTTTCCTGGGTTATGAACAAGCTTAATCCTGGCCAGACGTCTTGTGTTCTTTACTTAAAGTACATGTACGTTTGCAGAGAAGCAAGATTCAGGCTTCTGTCTATCCAAGTAGAGCTGTACTAAAGCTGTTGGAGGGAGATGAAATGAAGGATGTGTCAGCCTACAAGTTGTGGTTTCCAGTTTTTAAGGAAGCTGTTTATGTTTTCTCTTTTATTAAGAGGAATTTCAAGAGAGTTTATGAAATGTGGCTCTTTTCCTTGTTGTTACACGTAGTTTATGTATAAACTGCGTAAAAAATTTTCTAAGCTATCAGTGCAAGCTAAGACATAGTATATAGAATAAAAATATTAAACAACAAATTGCTTAATAGAACAGGTTATGGTCTTGTGTCTCTGCAAGGCAGTGACTTCATTCAGAATTACCTGAATTCATAGGATTTTGAATCTTCAGGTATTTGTAGTATATTTGTATGTACATGAATATTCACTCCAAGAATTAGGCAACAAGCTTTTTCCCTCTTGTATTTTCACATGTGAAGAGTTTTGTAAGATTTACTTGTTATTGTGACTTATAGTTCTTCTTTTGTCACCACAGTAGTATGCTTATCTCTGTTAACCAGTTAGGATAGACTAGTGGGACTCTGTTGAATTGTTACTATGTATCACTCTAATGAAGGTCTGAAAATGAAAAATGTATTCAAACATAAGAGAACAAACCTGCAGCTGTTTCAAAGCTAGATTCCTTAGACATACATGGTTGTGTATCAATGTGCATGCATGACCCCTTTTGGTAACTACAGCATTTAGGGACCTCACGAGCTGTAACTATTGTCCTCATAGCACCTCTGAGGTCATGAAACTGTATATCAAAGCACATAGCACAAAAGAAGATTTGGACTGACCTTGTAAGTGAACCAGAGTTTTGTCAGTTATATGCAGTGGCCTATTGGCCACAATATCCATTGACTCCTGGGAATGATAAATGAATGAATACTGAATTTGCTTTCAATCAATAAGATGGTCAAACACCTATTTTCACACTATGTATTTTGCCAGATATTGGTGCTGTAAGTCACTGCACATACTGAAAAGTACAATAATATATCGTATGAAAATTGACTTGGCAGCTATGCACAACAGCCAGCAAGGCAGAACTAATTTGTCAAAGAAAAATTGAGAGAAAATGACCTGAACTGAAATGGAAGAACTTGTTTACTTCCATGTCTGTAATGACTTAGGCTGAATCTTTATCAGCTTGACATACCATGTCTTCATTAAAACTATATTAATATTGCTTTTTATTCAGTTACGTTATCACAAACAAGTCCAGGCTTTTGGTTTATTATCTGAGATAATCATAAGGATATACTAGAGTTTGTAGTGTAATCAGGTCAGTCACAGTAGCCATTACCTGACATGCTGGCAATCTTTCTGTTCACAGGCCAGAAATTCAGTTGGGAATGGGTGTTCTGTTAAGTTTTTTGTCCTCCTATCCTTGGCTGCTTATGGAGGCGTTGCACCAGCAGGCTAAAACCCAGTCTAAAATTAGATGCCTAAAAAGTGAGGATGAAAGATGGGCTCCCTTTGTATTAGTGAAGCTTTTTATTCAGAGGGTCTTGGCTAATTACAGGCACCTCAGTGTGTCAGGCTACACAGTCTAAATGCCATGACCCTCTTCTCCAGCAGCTTCAGCAGTTAAATATTCTTGAGTTTTAAGGTAAACATGTCTTAGCTGAAGCAATTGCATTCCCACAATTTCAGTGGCTGAAGTTTCTTCATACACAATACCAGCTGGTTCCTCTCTACTCAAGAGGTCCACAACCCTCATGTCAACTTTTTCTGTTGCTTTCTAGTTAGATAAGAGCAGATGCATCTACTCAGTGCCTGAGTGATTTATTTCTCTTGAAAAGACTGTGTCTCCCTAATCTGGAAAGACTATTTTGATTGCCAAATATCTGATTTATCAGGCAATTTGTTTCTGAATGTTCCTATTAGAAAGGAACTAATTTTGAATCTGGGAAATGCCACAGTGGAAAAGCTAATGCTGCTATTATGGTTAAGTAAACAAAAAAAGAAAAGTTGGTATAGTAGACATGTTCAGCATTTTTTGCATGTGATCATTGAAAGATGGAACAGATTTTATTGAAACTGGGATTTTAGGATTTCTATCTGATAAAAAAGCACTCCTGCAAAACAGAACAATATATATTTCAAACAGATTTAAATCTGTACTGGTGTTTTGGTGTTGTCATTTTCAATTATACTGTCAGTGTCAACTAATTGTATGTTTTTAGAAATAAATTTGTTTTTAAGACTTTAAAGCTTTGTTTGCATGTAATTAATATTTAATTACAGTTTTGTTATCTTTTGTGGAGTGTTTTTGCTATTTCTTGTATGTTCCCTTTCTAAGGCACATCCTCGGTTATTGAAGCACACATGTATCAAGCATGTAAAAGGACATATTTATTACATAGGACAAGATAGAATCTTGAAGTTACAACCTTACTGAGCTATTAATTGAAGATGAATGTATTGCTACCACACTCAGTTTGCTGTTAAATGTAGTCTCTTGGCAGAAGTTTTGTAATTGGTATGAATGATCGCTGAGGCAATAAATGAGGGAAAGTTCCCAGCTACACACAGCATGGTTTAGACAGCTGGGTAGACTCAAAAATAGAACATTATTACACATGAAAAATTAAATATAGCAATGCTAATAGTATGACCTGCATGGGACAGCTAAAAAGTTATGAAAAAAAATAATTACAAAATAGAGAGGCTACAAAGACTACATAGAGGAATCCTCTTCTTTGTAAAGCTATTATTACTGTTGCTACTAAGATTTTGGCTTTTTTCTTTTCTTCTTCCTAAAGGCATATGTTTTCCAACATGATTTTTTTTTTCTCCAGTCTTCCTTTACTTTCTAAAAGGTCTTCAGTGGAATGATATCTGTTTCACTGAATTGTATACAATTATACTATAGACAGCCTTAGGGCTTCCCTGTATTTTAAAACTGAATATTTCTTGATTGTCCCATTCATCTTTTTTACTCAATTAAAATGATTTCTTTAAACCTTTTCTTAGAAAAGAAGAAAAAAAAAAGGGATTAAAAAATGTGAAGAACTTATTTAAAAAATAAATAGGTCTTTCACAAAAAATCTGGATTTTAGGTTCTGAGTAAGCTAGAGAGACTTGAATAAATAATCATTTTATTCTTGCCTTGGACAAGGTCCTTCACAATGGATCCAAGTTGGCCTTGCTCTGAGTAAGGGATTGGACTAGACCATACTAAACTGTAGTGTGATGCTACAAGGTGTTCTATGGGATTTTTATAAAACTCTTTCTTTTGTATTGCTCTTCCACTTCATAAGATGGTAACTGAAAGCTAAATTAAGATAAATAGTTTAATATTGATAAACCATACTTTAATTTGTGTCCATCATTGTTCATCAATGATGCAATTTCCAACTTAGGAGTAAATTGGGGTCAAGTTTAAATTTTTTTGGTTGAAAGGGTCCATGCATGTTGATATCATATGTATTTCCCCTAGTCTAGCAGTTTAAAAAATAGCCAAATATCAGAGACATTTTTTATCCATGAAAAAAATTGTGGGTTTTGACTTAGCTTCTTTCTAGTACTTGAGAACAAAAATGAGAAGAGATGCCACCAGCTGTGATCATCAGATCTGAAGAAGTATGCAACAATATTTCATTTTGACTGAGATTTTGAAATGAGACTACAACGATGTTGAAACTTTTAAATTTCTAGGTGTTTGCAATCATCTTTCCTCAAAGTAACTACTGAATGGTTTTTTTGTGGTTTGTTGTTTTTTTGTTTTTTTGTTTTGTTTTGTTTTTTTTTTTTTTTTTTTTTTTTTTTTTTTTTGTTTTTTTTTTTTTGTTTTTTGGTCGGTTTTTTTTTTTTTTTTCCCTGCTGTAGCACAACAGAAACTATTAAGAACTCGGTATCCTTTTGAAAGAAAAACCGGCATCAGGTGATGCAATAAAATGGGTCTTGCCAGTTTAAAATTATACACTCAGAGCTATTAAAGTCAACATTTATCATTCTGTACTTTGTTCAGGTTTTCATGATTGTATTCAGTGAACTTTAAATATCTTAGCTTTGTGTATATTCTGAACAAAGATTTCTAAGAGCACCTGCTTTGAACAATAGATAGGATATCCTCTGGGAAACATCCTCTAACATCCTCCCTGATCAGATTAATTTGCAACAGAAACTATGTTCTTTCAGATTGCTTTTGAATTATTTAAGTTGACTGTTGGTGCACAGCTTAAAATCAGAATCTTAAAAGTAGGGTGCTTTGAAATGTCTAGTTACTAAGAAATGTTGGTATCTCCATAAAAATTGAATGTATTGGGTTTGGTTCCCAGAAATGGATGCATCATGTCATATATTGATGTTTTGCAGAATAACAGAATGGTCAGGGTTGGAAAGGACCTCTGGAGATCATCTGGTCCAACCCCCTGTTAAAGCAGCGTCACCTAGAGCAGGTTGCACAGGATCACATCCAGGTGGGTTTCGAATTTCTCCAGAGAAAGAGCCACAGATGCTCTGGGCAGCCTGTTCCAGTCCTGTGTCATACTCAAAAGTGAAGAAATTTTCCCTCATATTCAGAAGGAATTTCTTGTGTATCCGTTTTTGCCCATTTCCCCTTATCCTGTCACTGGGCACCGCCAAAAAGAGTCTGGCCCCATCTTCTTGACACTCACCCTTAAGATATTTGTATGCATGTTCTCTTCTGCAGGCTGGACAGCCCCAGCTCTCTCAGCCTTTCTTCATAAGGGAGATGCTTCAGTCCCCTGATCATCCCTGTAGCCCTCTGCTAGACCCTCTCCAGCAGTTCCCCGTTTCAAACTGGGGAGCCCAGTGCTGGACACAGCACTCTGGATGCAGCCTCACCTTGGAAGAGCAGAGAGGGAGGATCACCTCCCTCGACCTGCCAGCCACGCTTCTCCTAATGTCCTCCAGGATCCCCTTGGCCTTCTTGACCACACAGGCACCTGCTGGCCCACGGGCAACTTGCTGCCCACCAGAGCTCACAGGTCCTTCCCCGCAGAGCTCCCCACAGCAGGTCACCCCCAGCCTGTGCACATGTGTGGGGCTGTCCCTCCCCAGGGGCAGGAACCTACACTGGCCTTTCTTGAACATCATGTCTGCCATGTTGAAATGTTGCCATGTGATGTTACATACGTTTAATATCTTCCTCCTCCAAAAATCTTTGCTAATTTTTTTTCTTCCAGTTTGTTTTCAAAATACAAATTTATTTACTAACCTCAAACTTACTGAAGGAGGATACAACATAGATTGGTGAATTAATTTCCTCTAAAAAATTTAAATCTGCTCTTTTAGTGCTTCAAAGTATGTGCTGTACCAGTCCCTGCTGACAGGCGCCACTCATGAGAAGCTGGCTACATAAGCTACGTTAGGTCATGAAGCTCAACAGGTTTTTTGAGACCAGTGCTGAACGTTTTGAGGTGCTGGGCTTCAGACCATGTTAACATCTTGTTCTGCATGATGGTTCAGACTGTGGGTGGAACAGGCGTATCTGTCTGCAGCCAGCCGAGGGTCAACAAGGTGCACAACTGCAAAGTTGGAAAGGGACGTCTGAGTTTATGAAAATTGCTGGACATAAATTGTATACCCAAAGGCAGCTGCAACCAGCTTTGTAGTATCTATCGAGCAATTAGCTAATCTTCAAACTGACTAATTTTTCAGCTGTGGAATCAGGAGCTTGATTCAAAGGAGGAGGAGCCTTCAGCAGGAGTCTTCCACAAAGTTTTGTTCATAGACAGGTTAGACTGTTCATTTGATTATTGTGGGGGAGCTCTCTGACTGAGACTTAAGTTCGCTTTTCTTGAACTTAGTAAAAAAGGAGATTTTTTTTGGCACAATTGTTCTATTGAGTCTTCTCTTCAAAAAATCAGCACAGAAACATAATTTTTTCATTGAAATTGCAGGAAAACCTGTTCTACAACATTGTCTGTTCCTGGCACCTGGCACCAGGTACTCAAGGTACCGCAGATATACCAGCATGATAGTATCTCAGATACAGAGCATAAAGTATGGTCTGTTTCTCATAGGATTAATTAATAGCTTCAAATTAAATAATGCCATATGTTTACTAATTCTCTTTGTAACATTGAACTTATCACAGGACTTTTAAAAGGCAAGATTCTAATCTAAGCGTCAAGTTTTCCATTTGCATAAGTTTTCACAATAGTAATTATTTTGTTCATTTGAACACCAAATTTCAAGTGTTCAGCTGTAACAGAACTAAAAAACACATACTTTCTATTTGAGTTGTTGCTGTAAACTTAAACTCAAGACCTCTTCCACAGGACTAGTCTCCACTTTAAACTTATAGCAGAAGAAATCATTACTTGCAATGAAAGAAGTCTTAAAGGTATTTTTATGCCTGGTGTTTGTTGGGATCTGTCAGCTTGTGCCGTAAAGAAAGAATGTGCTTATGTGCACATTGAGTACTGTTTATGGAAGACAGGGTTTCCTCAAACCCTGTGTATGTTATGGTTAGCACCTCAAGTATTTCACCAGAAAAGTTGAGTTTGACAGCCTTGAAGTAATGCAGACCTTTAAGAACAGAAGGCCACGATGACAGTCTCCAAACATCTGTGTATCAACACAGGACATTCCTGAAACAAACTGAATGGTCTATGACTTCATATATTTTGTTTGTGTGCTTGACTTCCTGTATTATGTTAACATTGACAGTTTTGTTTGGTTGGGGAAAAATTATAATGTGAGCTGTATTGCTCAGATGATATTTCTCAAATAGTACTTAAGCACTGCAAGAAGCAGGCCTCTGTTATGTTCCTCACCTCTGAATGTATATGAAAATGCACTGTCTGGGTTCGTTGCAAAGGAGGAAGTGTTCTTTGGGTAAATGACACTTCAAGTGAGATCTGTTGGCCTTAAAAAAGTCAAGATAATAGGGGAGGGTCTCCAAGATCAATAGCGATAACACGTTGCTGGAGAGTCACAGCATCAGGACGATCAGTTCCAGATTCAAAGGTGCTTGAAGAGCTGTTGGACAATCTCAAGCCTAAAACTGCTGAGGAAGTAATGGGCCATCTGTGCTGCTCACAGTGATTCTGTCCACCATATCCACCCAACAGAAATAATTCTAGTTCAATTAACAACTTTTAAACAGGCAAACTTTCTGGGAATTGTGGGAATCTGAAGCTACAAATACACCTAGAAAAAACTGTGCTTTCACCAAAAGCAGTAAGTGAACTTGATTTTATTAGAGCAAATTTCATTGAGTTTGTTGGTAAAGTTTAAAAGATTTGGAACTATAAGACAAAATGGGGCTTTTTATTTGAGCGAGAAGTCAGGGTTTAGTCCATAACTTGTATCTGATGTCTTACATATACTAACTACTTCCCAGTTCTTAAACCTTGCCATCTTAGCATCATAGGAAGTTTGAAGGAAGCTTTTATGTATTGTTTCTAATGGTCAAAATCCTGCAAATGGCAGTATGGGACTTAATACAATCTTGTATTAAGCTTTAAATCTTGTAGTATAAGCTTTAAATAATCAATGAAAATATACCATGTCAAACAAACATGATTTTGTTGTTGTTTTTAATTCCCAAGCATACATATATAATGAAAGTGTGGTTAGAAAGAGATATGGAAATTAATTCCACCTCCTCAGCCCTTAGCATCACTCCATGTGATACTGAAGTAGCACCACATGCGGTTGATCCAGAACATGTTCAGTACATGTACAGTTAATCGTCTATGTCAGATAAATAGAGGCAACACGTATGCAGATGTCTGTAGGTGGATTTTAGTGTCAATATTTTCTTGCTAATAAATTATATATATGGATGATTAAATTTGCAAGAGACAGAAAGTTGGGTCAGAAGATACTGGGGTGTTGTGTTTCTATAGGATATTCTTATTGTGAAATTTCATTAGCTGGGACTATTTGAAAAAAAAATTAATTTTTGTGCACTTGAATGGAGGGTTGCTTATACATCAGAGAAAGTAGACTATGTTTAAAGGATAGAAAGCCATGTCCTGTAGTCCAGGTGCACTAGAATGGCCTTCAGGTGATGACTGAAAACATACCCACAATGCCATCTTCTAGGGAAGGAACATAGCTGTTATAATTAGGGGGTTATTGAATAGGAACGCGAAGGTATGTTATATCTGTCTGTGTTGTTATGGCCTTGTCGTTACAGATATCAGCAAGCCAAAAGGTCAAAAATACTTCAGTGTGAAAAGGGTTCAGAAAAGAATGCCAGGAGCAATTGGGCATTTGAGAAATATGTTTTATAGCCAAACTTAGTGCGGTCAAGAGGGAAAAACGTGAAGTATTTTGATCTGTGTGCATAAGAAATTTTTGATCCTAAATGAACTTCAACATAGCAGAAAAGGCCTGACAGGGTCCAATATTCCCAAAGTTAAAAAAGCCAAATCCAGATTGAAAAAGAAGAGTCAGCATTTAATCCTGAAGGTCCCTAATAAGTGGAACTGGATGTCTAAGTGAATGAGAATCTACTACGTTCTTATGTTTTGGTTTTATTCAGTCAAGATTGGATAAAACCCAAGATATACTATATGATCGGAGAACAACCACCCAAAACCCAAAGTAATAGATATTTAGTTTTATGTTACAGAGGAGGTAAGACTTAAAATGGTCTCTTTGCTTGTTTCTGAAACTAGGAAATGTGTGTAAACAAAAAGTTTACGCTAAAACTTGTTTTTGTAAGATGTTAGCCAAGCGCCTTCAATGGTCTGCAAGTATTTTCTTGAGGCAGTATATCAGTGCACAGACCTAAGGACTGGATTTGGTTAACTTTGGTTTTAGGTTTTGGAAAATATTTGACATCATAAGCTAGGCTGGAGAATATTGCTCCTTTTCATCCCCATGTCTTGTCCCCTAGTTCAGTGGCCCATATTTTTCCTATTTGAAAATTCTTATTCTTTTTCCAAGAAGGAAAAAATGAGAGAAGGTCACATTGTTTTAGCAAATTAGTTCCAGAAAGTATTTCTTGAAAAGAAATTGTTTTTAAAGTAAACAATATCCACCCCTCTGTTTTATTTTCATGGATATTTTAAGATTAAGAGTAATAACATTCTTCAGTCTGATGGATCGTTTTTCTTCAACTAATAAATTTTGACCATCACTTTCTGCTTCAAATCTTTTTTAAAGTGGAATTTCAAGGTAAAAACATGAAACTTATTTACATCATTACACTCTGTGTCTTCAATAAGGTAAAGATTAAATCCTCTATTTTTATACTTGTGATGAAAGCAAGCTTTCTTTTTAATTTTTCATGTAATTCTTAATGGTGTGGTTCATATCAACTCTTTGTTACTGAGGTCTAGACTATTCATTCCATGGTTTGTGTGTATTAAGGACTAGAGACAAGCAGCATGTGGCTTTTGAGCTTCATGTTGCTTGTGAGTAGCTTAAGTGCTCCTCCAAACCAGGGTAGCACTAGGGCTCTGGTGGCTGGGAAAACAGAATAATATAAATAGTTACTTGGGAGGAAAAGCAAGCCATCAGTGCCCAATTCCCAATTTATTTGAACACCCGTGACTGCTTTGACTCCAAACAAGCTTCCCTGAGCCTTTTCACATGCAGCATTTGACTGTTCTGCCCTGTCTTTCTGCCTCACAATCCATATTCACAAGTGCAGGTAGGTACATCATGGGGATACTAGCCAGGGTAAAAGAGGAGTGAAAACTCTCCCACTGGAGGGTGGGGATGTTCATTCATAAAATCAGTGAAAGAAACTTTTCAAATCTTTTTCTTGCTACTCGGGTGGAAGCCTTAGCGTTCTGCACTTCTTCAGCCTCTCTATTACCTCAATAGATAGTTGGTCACCACACAGAGCAGGCTGCAAATCCACAGCTGTAAAAGGAAACAAACTTTTACGGTGTTTCAAAAGAGTAATATTAAGAATAAACATGTTGTTTCAATAGTCCACATAATTACTGAACTGCTGATTTCCTATTCAGGGGAACATACAAATTGTTTCTGGAGATCAATGACTGTATCTGAATGCAACCTCGTTCATGTCCAAAAAAATTGGTGATAAGGGTTATGGAAAAACAGGAACCTTTAACAGTTATGACATGACAATATTACCATTTTTGGTTTGCATTAATGCAGAAAGTATCAGTAGAACATATTACTAAATTTTATGTTGTATAAGGTTACCTGATCTTCCCAAAGGTTGTCTGTCATTGGGAAAAAAAAAGTATAAATTTTTTACTCCCAGTAAACCTTGCTCTGAGGGATTTATTATTTACAGGATTAAGGTAGGTGACATGGCTTGTCATACAAAAAACTCTAACCCAAAATGTAAGTACAGTTACTGTAAATAAGAAAAGTGTTAGTTACAAGTTCAGAAATAGATATGAATCAAAACTCATTCCCTATTAAAAATCTGGCTTTCCTTTTTTGTCTCTCAATTTTATTTGGTATCCAAAACCTTTTCCTTCCTCTGTTTGTTTTTTTTTGTTTTGTTTTGTTTCCATTTGTTTGTTTGGGGTTTGGAGGTTTTTTTTCGGGGGATGGGGATGGGAGGAGTGTTTATTTTTAGGTTGGGGGTTTGTTTTTACAAAATGCAAGACTGGATATCACTTACCCCACTAACTACAAATGTGTAGCAAGAATTGTACAGGGAGTAGACAGATGGCTAAATGCAATTCAGATGTAATTGTAATTGTTTTAAGTGAAATTATTTAAATGTGAACTAGTATTGTCAAAAAAATTCTTTAAAAGTGAAAATAATTTTACTGTAGGTTTACCCCCTTTGCTAATGGTAGTGAAAAACTTAAGTATTTAAATATATATTAAATATATTGCAATATATAGAAATACATGCAAATGCAAAATACAGTTTTTTGAGATATCAGCAGAGGCTGTGAGCAATGATACCAGAACATATCCATAACTGATGGTCTTGTCAGATGAAGAAAATTTCAGATGAAGATTAAATGGCTAAAGCTGCAAGCATGATTTTGAACCAAAACTGAAGGAACTTCAGACAAAATAATTTGGCAGAGGGATATAGAGCCAGATCAAAGCCAAGGGAAAAATGAAAAAAGCCACAACCAAACAGTCCCAGATGTTTAGAAGCACAAGTTTAATCAACTGTATAATGACTTTCGTACCTGGGAGTCCATAATTAAGTACTTTTATTTAAGAATTTGTTGTATAACATGATAAGTTAACATTTCATTGCTAAGAGGAGGGGTGGAATTTCTTTTCAGGATTAGTGCTTGCTTCTGTATGCATATCAAGCAGTGGGATTTGGAAGCAGCTAGGACTGTATAGCTGTCCATGCCATGGCTATGCTGGGCCTGACTAGTGGCTTCCCTCAGGTACCCAGGGTGCAAACCTGAGTTTGTAGCTCATGGTAACAAATCCTTTGACAGGATTAAGGAAAACCTAATTCTGTGAATCATATCTGGAAAGAAAAAGGTTAACCTTTTAGACTGTTTTCTCAAAATCTGCCTTTCTGTATTTTACAGGTTCCAATAAAAGTGATAATAGGTTGGTCTCATAAATCGTGCTGCTTGAATGCAGGCTATACTTAATTTCATCTGGTCACATCCTACCTGAATAGCTTTCTTGTTTCTGGGCTTATAAGACATGACTTCGAGTGCCAGTTGTCTGATTCTGAGCAGTTTCTGTATTTACCAGAATAGAATGAATGTGACCATCCTATGGCTGCAGATGTCCTAAGTCTTCTATGAGGACAAGTTGTGAGAAAGGGATGATTGCCAGTGAATTTCTAAGATTTTGCATTTTAGCCAGGATTTTTTTATTTTTTTTATGACAGGGTTTAAAATATTTGTTTAAAGTTTACAAACAAAATTTTAAAATATCTGTTGGGGTGCCTCCTATGAATTTTACTTCAAACCATATTTTGCTTTCATCTCAGAGTTATTATGATGAGGATACGTATGAAATGAATTCTCCTCTCTCTGATTCAAGGTAAATGGGCAACTGCTGGATTTTTTTTTTTAGTAATTCTTGAAATCGTGCAGTTAGATGGAGTTAGTGTGATACTACAGAACAAGTACAAGTCTGCTGTTGTGAGAGCCAAACATTTGGACTTGCTGTGCTGTTTAACCTGGCAGCACGGCTGGTTCATTGCACAGCACTGATGGTGATTACCCTGAAGGGCAATGACCCTGAGTCTTGCCTTCTGTAGGCTCATCCTTCTGCATAGTATCACTCAGTAATGATTACTTACATAACCCGTAAAACAGCTCACCACCTGTGGCAGAATTCGTTTTTTCCTTACACTTCAAGCACTGAGACCATATTTTTGAACAAAATTTAACAGCAGCAAAATTCTTAAGCTATTCCAAAATTCCTGGTCGAAAGCCTTGCCTGACTTTGGGAGAGGGAGATAACTGTGTGGGTTTAAGCCTGGAGGTTATAGTGCCATGTTTCTCATAAGTTCTGCATGACTAGTAAGGTGAGTTGATCTCCAAAGACCAGTATCCTGTCATGGAAAATTACATCTCATAATTCCTTCCACTTTATTATTTGTGTGCAGGTCAATGGGTGCTAATGCCTCTTTTTGCTCTTGCCTCACTTGTTGATCTCCCCAGAACACACAATTGTTTTGACCAGCTTAGAGCCAAAGCCGTACTGCTTCAAAGCCATGGTCAGGAGCGTGTTCCAGTACTTCCAGCACTGTACCTAATGTTGTAGCTGGGTAGCATCCCAGGAGAAGCTCAGTGGCTGAGCACTGGAGTCTCAGCTGCTGTGAGTCGGCAGAGCTCCACTGGAACTGGTGGGGCTTTGGTAATTAACACCAGCTGACAGCTCTGAGGACTCAAGTGTTACAGTTTGTATGGTCTCTAAGTAGTAACATTTACAATGTGTGTGTTTCCATTATGTGCACTAATGTAATTTGTGCTTCCCAGAGTGCAGATCTTTGGGTGAAATCCTTTTCTTATGTCTTGGACCCAAATATGTTCTTTTTTTTCCCAGAAATAACAGTGTTGGTTGTTTTGGTTTTGGTTTTGTTTTTTTCCCAAGAGAGTGGGAGGACAGAAGAAAAGGAGCAAGAGGAGGAGAAGTTTTTTGTGCCTGGAACTGAATGGCAGTATGTTTATGTTGAACAGCTTTTGCTCAGAGATGCGTTTTGCTGTAATGTTTTCAGCCTTCTGTTTGTGTGGTCTGAGTTCAGAGAGATGATTTGCTTCTGTTTCCCACAAGGCTAAGGACTAGCTGAAGATGTTATGGAAAATGTCACAGGAAGCAACACGCTGAGATGGGGAAAGAACACAAGAACATTGTGAGTAATTGCGCTGGAGACTGTACAGCAATAGCTCCAGCTTGGCTGGAAAACAAACTTGGCTAGTGAAGCTCAGTGGAATACACCCGAAACACATTACAGCATTGTTTATATTCAGTGTAATATCCATCCCACAAGGTGCAGAGAAAGGTGTATTTGAACCTTAGCATGAACAGATTTATTGAAGGAACTAGACTTAATAGCTACATTTATACTAAGCAAAGCCTGGTCCAAGCCCACTATCTACTATGAAGTTATGAGAACAGCCTTGGTCTGCTTTTTGCTTAGATCAAGTAATATGCTTCCAGAAAACTCCAAGGCAAAGTCCAGCCCAGGTTGGGAGTGCTTGTTGCACCCTGTCTTATGCAATTCCTTCAGTTCAGCCTAGTACACACAGATGGCCTCTCACAGCTCACTGTAGGCCATACCAGACACAGGTTTGGACATGCTGGTAAAAACACCATTAACAAAGGCTGCAGAGTTTCTGCTTTATTATTTTTTCTCTTTACTTGAATGAGTACTGGTGTTGTAGCAAGAGGCACAGCAGGGCTGTACTGGGCAGGGAGGAAAATGGTTCATTTAATGATAGAACTCCTTGTTGAAAGGGAGCTCTGGAGGTCACCTAGACCAGCTTCCCCGTCAAAGGAGGACTGTCGCCGTCAGTACGCCAGGTCAGCTATGGCTTTACCCCTCCTGAAAAACTTCAAGCATGGAGAGAGTCAGGAGGAGGAAGAAGGGCTGGTTGCAGCTGGATCACCTGTGAGATTTATAGCAAGGTGCCTGACCCTATGAGGACCCACAATGGTATGGTCACTTAGTGCTGGGACAAATGTAAGGAACTAAAGCTAACCTACATGAAATCCAGGGCAGAAAATAGCAGTCTGGTGCTGGTTGGCATAGCCTCTCCACCAAGGCTACTCCTGGTCTGGTGCAGGGGACAGGCTCTGAGCTTGGCTCTCTGCGTTGAAAATCAGCTTTTGCACTTGCTGACTAGGAAGTAAGGATTAGTTGCAGAACGAATCAGGAATGTGCTTTCAGATAGAGATGTTTGGTGTCACTGAACAGTAGTCACTCCAGCCAAGAAATATAAGATCAAAAATGTTTCTACACAGGACCTTGTTGAAGACACTCAGTCTTCTGCTGATTTTTGTGGATTTTCAAATGTAAGTAGGTAGGATAACATAGATTTCATACTTAGCACATCAGCCTGGTGCCATGGATTAGGATGCAGCCTTGAGAGTATGCTTTAATTTCACTGCAATATGAGAACAAAGATCCTGCTATCTGAATTGCGACAAAAAGCAGTCCTGAGTGCAAGGTGATATATATTGGTACGATTCCTTTAGAGAACATGAAACTGGGATGTGAATACCCTTGATATCCCCTCAGTTCTGTGTGGTACTACACTGAACTGAGGCTGTCCCACCTCGGCAGTGCCATAGATACAGGCAAGTTACTTTGAGTTTTGACTTTAGACTCAGCTATGGGAACAAGAAGAGAAATCAGATTCTGTTTCCCTTTCTTTTCAACCTCTGTGAAGGAGATACATTTATTTTGAAAGGAAATTATTAATTCTACTTCCTCCACCTGATGCATCCTCATGTAAGTATACTCATCTGACATAAAGCATGCTAATGCAATGTATTCGGGTTGTATATTCATGGAGTATCTGTGGCTTTTGGGCCTTTATAGTCATCTGGATATAGTGGGACCCAAACAAGAAAGAAGTAAAATAGGGACTTGCAGAGTCAGGCTGTTGCAATGATCAGGTGAAAGCAGACAGGAAACTAAAGCAACTTGGGTTGTTTAGTCTGGCAAGCATATGGAGAAGGGATGTGGTTATTCTATATAAATATATCTGGGAAGTAACCAAGAGGAAGGGAAAAAAATTAAGCAAGAGAGTTGGCATGAGGAAAAATGGTTACAAACTGAGCATTGATAATTACAGGCTGGAAACAGAGTAGTGAGATTCTCTGTTTCCTAAGATGGGCTTTGGAGGCAAGAAATCAAATACGTTTGGATGGTGTCCTTTCTTGTGGTAACAGGGTATGTATCTTTGGTCTGTCATATATTTTAGGAGATAAGAAAATATCCAGAAAACCAAAATACAAAATTCAGTAGTATCTTGTGGTCATGCTCAGTGATAACATAGTCTTGTGTCGTGATTTAACTCCAGCCAGAAGCTAAGTATCATGCAGCTGCTCACCGCCACCACCACCACCACCCCCACCCCCCCCAGCCTTCCCACCTCCCCCGGCATCAATGGATGGGGAGGAGAATCAGAAAGGAATGTAAAACTCAGAGGTTGAGATAATAAAAATGTAATAATTAAAATAAAATAGGAGGAAAAGGCCCAAAACAATAATAACAATAACAACAATAATTATTTGTTGTTATTATTATTTGTTGAAATGAAGAAGGGGAGAGGAATAACATCCAAAGGGGAGGGATAAAAAACAAGTGATGCACCGTACAATTGCTCATCACCTGCTGAACGATGCCCAGCCAGTCCCTGAGCAGTGATTGGCAGCCCTGGCCAAGCCCCCCTGGTTTATGTACCAAGCGTTATGTCCCATGGTATGGAATATCCCTTGGGGTAGTTGGGGTCAGCTGCCCTGGCTGTGTCCCCTCCCAGTTTCCCGTGCCCCTCCAGCCCTCTTGCTGGCAGGGCCTGAGAAACTGAAAAGCCCTTGGCTTAGTATAAATGTTACCCAGCAACAACTAGAAACATCAGTGTGCTATCAACATTGGTCTCACACCAAATCCGAAACACAGCACTGCACGAGCTGCTAAGAAAATTAATTCTATCCTAGCCAAAACATCTTGATAGTCACATCAAGATAGGGAGTAATGTTGAACAGGAAGGAGAAGTATTGCCTATAAAGGGGCAATGCACATTTGGAGATTTTTAGCTTTTTTCTGTTTCTGCTTGATTTAGGGATTAAAAAAAGAAGTACACTCAGTCAGTGAGTACCCACTGAGGTGTGAAATTGTCCGCACACCTCCCTACTCTCAGATGGGTAGCCACGACCAACTCAAACGTGAATGATGGCTTCAGCAGAGATTATGAAAACAATAAACAACAGTTCCAGTTTTTGTCTGGACTTCATTGCTGAAGCTTTACCTGTAGCTGAACTTGTAAACTTTAATATCTGTAGGAAGACTTCCTTTAAACTGATGCCAAGGTGTCATTGCTTTTAACTGGACAACTGATTTGTTTGTTACTTTACATATTGTATATTTTTATTAGTCAATGGATGTAACCATAACAGGTTAGTCATGCACTTAGTCATATTGTATAATGTTTAGGAAATATCCTGAACTCATCTTGTGTTTCATGCTGGAATTTGTTTACAAATGGCCTTGGCTGCAAACATAACAAAAGATTATTATTTTTTTTATTTATTTAGTGAACAGATCTAAGATTAAAATATACAATCGGTGATAAAAGACATTGGTCTTATTCTAAGATAACTTTAAATTCTGGAAGTTTGTCAATTTAGAGTTGGTCCACACTGCCTTAGCTCCTACTTCCTGGCAAAAGTGTCAAAATAACTGAGTAGGGGGAGGGGAAAAAAGGATAGGTGCAAAGATGATGTCCACACATCTTAATAAAAATCACAGCCATAATGAGGGCATATGCTTCTCTTAGGGGGGCAGTTTGAAGCACAAGAGTTTAAGACACAAAAGAAAAGAAAAATGGAACCTCAAAGGTCCATTAATCCTTTAATGAGGATGACAGATTGATTTTGACAGGAAAGAATCAGGAAAAATGTGTCAGCAAATTACACACGTCAGGAAAAAACTTACTAAGAAAAAAATACAAAGGCGAAAGTCACAATTTTGCAAAATAAATTGTTGCAAGATGTATGTCAAAGAGAAAGATGCCCAAGGGAGGTATGAGAAAGAAGGCAGCAGGGGAATAGATACAGCTCTGCTAATTTAATACTTGACTTTTGAGCTGCTAATTCGCTAGAAAAAGTCAGGCAAAGTGAAACTATCTTGATATGTAATAGAATTTCACTCGGCAAGATGAGTGTTTTATTTAAACAGTTCAGCATAAAAATCAGCATAAGCAAGCACACAGTTCTTTGTAGGGAATGATGTTGACTAATATCCCTTTTGTGTGTTTTACATCTACAATGCAAAGCATTCTGTGGATTAACTGAATTATAGTCCAAGCATTTGCCGCCAGTAATACCTGTCAAATATAGTGAGTGGGAGAACAAGTTTCTCTGATTTTTCAAATGTTTTTGAATTATGTGGTACAATATAATGACATGTATTGTTTATTACACATAAATAACTCAGAACATTAATAGTGTTTCTTTCTGTCTTGTAGTTTTTAACTTGTAAGTAGCATGAATTTTTCTTGCAATCTTTTTGATTGTTTTCTTGACCTCCTCAAATTAAGACTGGATGCCTCCTGGGACCAAGTTTTAGCCAAGTAAGGTAATGAGTTGGTTGAGCGGAATGGAAAGGTAATATAGTGAAATTACGTGACTGGTCATCATTCACAGGCATATCAAACAAAATAATGTAGTGATCCCTTCTAGTCATAAAGGTGTGGAAACATACACATTTTTTAAAGACGGAATTGATTTATTTATTCTGTTGAAATCTGACCATGTTAAACATCATCACTTAAAACTAAAAAAAAATTACTTCTCCCCTGTAGCATTCTAATCTAGATAAAAAGTCATAATCCTGCACTCATGTAGTCATAGAACCATGGCATGGTTTGTGTTGGAAAGGACCTTAAAGATCAGCTAGTTTCAACCCTGCTGCCATGGGAAGGGACACCTTCCACTAGACCAGGTTGCTCAAAGCTCCATCTATCCTGGCCTTGATTATTATTTTATATAGAAAATAGTAATATTATGCATCAATGAATTTGTCACTTCAAGAAACAACCTTATGTTTTCCATCTTGAAACTGTATTTTTATGACAATTTAGGAAGAATTCTATTTAAGAGTTTCTGGGATGGTAATATGTGAGCTTTGGATCAGGTGCAGTTGCAGCTTATCAGTCAGAAATTATTTCAGTAAGCCTTGGAGTAACCACACACAGAGAGCCTGAATGCCCACAAAATCTCTTTACATAGTGCTTTCTTGTATCTGGTCTCAGATTCACAGAGGTGCCGAGTCAGCTAGAAGTGTTTGATTCAGGACATTTCTATGCAGGAAATTGTAGAGGAATGAAGCTGGGTTAATTAGCATTGATAAAATACAACTGTGGGCTGGCTTCAGGGGCGGTGGGTTGGCTGATGTAGATAAAGGTGCAGCTGTGGCTGGTTCTGTTAAGTGGTTGAGAGCCAATGAAGAGAGAGCAGCCAAAGAAGAGAGAGGAAGAAGAAGCAGAGGAGAATGTGAGCTCTGGGTGAGGAGAGATGTGGAGAAGACAGCAGAGGGACTGGCACGAAGAGTATGTTGGTATGAGATGGTAAAAGACTTTGTTGCAGTTTGATAGTTTGGATGGTATTGCGACAGGAAATGAGAAATGTCTTTGCAACGCCTGGTAGGTGACTGGATGAGCAAGGTTAATGTTGCTATTTAGATCTTTACAAGGTTGAGTCATCCCAGGAGATCCTGGTGCAAAACCTCCCTGAGCAGCCTTCGGAGATGGTTTCTACTGTATTGCATTGACAATAGCATTTCAGAAGATTAGCGAGGAGAACTTAGAACAACAATTTGAATTAGCTTAGAAACTTCCAATAATTTTCCTACCACTTACTGTTTGAATGTTGTTTGTTCTTTCATTATTCACTTTAGAATCACATTAATGACAGAAAATGTGAAAAATGAAGCCATTATCGTTAACTTACTATGAAATTACAGACAAGCAGGAATAGTCTGACATATTCTCTGCTCTGCACAACAGGCCAAATGAGTATACAGGATAATAATGATGATTATGGAGTTCACTTTGTGTACTATCAAACTTCAAATACAAATATTTTAAAAGCATGGTGTGTATTCAACTTCAAATCTGAAGATTATGCTGCCTTGTTAGAACAGATTGTTGTAAAGGTGGACTGTGAGAGAATTAAAAATGCTAGTTGATAAATAATGATTTTATATAATTAGATATGTAAATAAAAATATGTTCACCAGCCACCCCACAGACTGAGGGATTTCTATTTTCAATATCAGTTTGAAAACCACATATTTCATATAAAATTGTTCTGTAATACTACAGATATGAGATTAATATTCAGTGGAGGTCAAAAGAGTGCTTTCTTGAGAGTGCTTAATATTTAATAGTAAACAAAACAGAAAACATAATTATGCCATTCCAAAAATGTGATCATGTAACTATGTTTTTAGTGCTAAAATCTGGGAGATTTTTGGCCCATATTGGAAAAAGCTCTGTAGAACCCTAGGGTTCTTTTACCTAGAAATAAAGCCATAGAGGAGAAATTGAGCTCTGTAAAATAGAATAGTGTGGAGAAGATTAACAAGGAATGATTGCATCTCACAGCACAAAACGTAGGGTACCAAATATTGAACTTAAAAAGCAAAGGCATAGCAATTTTGCCCACAACAGGTATTTAAACTACATTTGAAAATTATAAAATAAATTTAAAGATGAAATATATTTTATTTTTTTTTTCAGTGTAAAAGGTTGGATTCTTTTGGCTACATGAAGACTCCTACAATGCAGAGACCTATACTGGCAGTAGATCTAGATCAGCCTCAAGCCTTCCTGAAGGTAGTGGCATGGGCACTTGGAAGTCAAAGACAGATACCGGGAACAAGTGAACTGTGGCCTTGGTGACTTGTTTATCTCCATGAACTACAAAGTAAGCCCATGTATGTGCCTGAAAGTAATAAGGTGGCTCTTGATACCCCAACACATATCTTTGAAGCTTTCTGAGCTGCAGTTTGGTAGAAGAGTGCATCAGAAAAGAAAAACTCTGTATCTGCCCAGCTCTTGTACTGTTTCTCCAGGCTCCCACTACAGGTCACTTAGAAAGATGATATCAGACTACCAACGGTTTCTATTGACACAGACCTCTGTCTCCTTTTTTTCTGTTCTTTAGGTTGCAGGGAACAGAAGATCCCATCACTGACCAGGTCTTTTCTTACCAGTAGTTGTGAAAATTGTCACAGACTCACCAGATGGTCAGGGTGGGAAAGGACCACTGGAGATCATCTAGTCCAACCCCCTGCTAAAGCAGGGTCACCTAAAGCAGGTTGTACAGGATCACATCCAGGTGGGTTTCGAATTTCTCCAGAGAAAGAGCCACAGATGCTCTGGGCAGCCTGTTCCAGTGCTGTGTCACCCTTAAAGAAGATTTCCTTCATATTCAGAAGGAACTTGTCATGTTTCAGTTTGTGCCTGTTGCCCCTTGTCCTGTTGCTGGGCACTACTAAAAAGAACCTTGTGCACTACTAAAAGGAACCTGGCCCCATGCCCTTGACCCTCACCCTTAAGATATTTGTAGACATTGGTATGATCCCTCTCAGTCTTGTCTTGTCCAAGCTCTCTCAGCCTTTCTTTGTATGGGAGATGCTCCAGTCCCCTCATCATCTTTGTAGCCCTCTGCTGGACCATCTCCAGTAGTTAGTTATGATATAATTTTTAACGTTCAGTTTCTAAGATTGTGCTGAATGCTTGTTGAGAGAGATGTCATGGTGGTTATTCGTTTGTACTTGGGCAATGTGATGGAAATTTCCCTGGTAACAGATTGGCAATTCTGAAAAGGAAGGCCATTCCTCTGAGACTGTGGATTCTATTGCACTGCAGAGATCAAAGCTGAGAGCTTTTCCATAAAATTTCTGGAGTATCTTGCTCTCCTTTTGCAGTTTAGCTGGAATTGAATTGAGGACTTAACAGCATTTACTTTGCAAGAACATATGAAAGAATAACTTCAGTATCAGAAAATGCATTAATATAGGCAGGTTGCTGTGGTCCTGTGTGGTGATACATATTGGTTCCCTTATAGTAGCCTCTGTAACTGTATTTACCTTGTTTGGTGTAATTCTCATGGATTCTTGTAAAATTGGTTGTCCACAAAAATGAGATCTGTTTTCAGTTTGCTGACCATAGCATGTGTACACTAAGGAGAAATTCTTATTGCCGGAGGACAGCAAAAGGTAATAAAAATTAATATTGTTGTAGTGAGTGTTAATGTTGTCTGTAGCTCAGAACTGTGTTTATGTATTTCTCAGCATTTTGCTCTGTTTTGTTTAGGTTTAACTGCAGTCATCTAGTTTAAACTAGCTTTTGGATGTCATTTAGTGAAGAGGAAAACACTCTGTTTCTAGCACCAGTTACGCAATACTTGGAAATGTGTAACTTAGTCTATTAGGACAGACATCCCTGAGAATTGTATTAAATATCAAAGTCTTAAACTTCCTAATTTCTTACGAAGGAAGTCCTCTTTATTCACCTTTACATATGTCTCAGGTGTATCTCTGTAGTACCTTTTTCCTTAAAGTTCCACACCTGTAGAGTTGCACTGACATATTTCTTTGTTGGATTTTATATTGCAGTTATGAATGGGGTGGTTGCCAAACACACCGTTCTGAATTTGGAGAGGTGCACTTACTGGAAATCAACCATGCTGTGACTTATCAAAATCAAGAGTTGTTCACCAATATAATCCAAACCTTCAGATAAATCAGATAAAACAGATATCACTCTCATACGGAGTCATACAGAATAATCAGGAATGATGCCCAGTAAAAGCCAGTGTGGCTCCTGCAATGACTGCAGAATGTCTGTGATAACAAGGTGAGATTCTGTGTGTCCTCTGAATGTCTGATTTTACTGCCTTAACAGGATTTATGGCTTAGTACAATAACTGGAGTATCAGATTTAAAGGTTCAATATATGAAGTGATTTCTTTCCCTGCCCTGGTGAAAAATTTCTCCTTCCTAGTTTAACAGGTATATGTCTCTTTCAATTAAATAAAGGGAGATTAACTGAAAACACAGACTGCAACTCTGCTCCTATAATCCCAAAGTAATTACTTAATAAAAGTACTATTTCTTAGTTATGGGAAAAGGCTTCATTCATGTAACTGATTTCACCAATATATGCTTTCCTTCGAGTATGAGGACCTAATACTTATCTGCAGAGTTTATTTTGTTTCAGGTCAATCATTTCAAATGACGGTAAACAATCCACTGAACACAAAGGCAAGTGCAGTGATCCGTGGTGTCTGATAGAATCATTAGACCTCACTTAATTCATTATAACAGCTCCTTTACTGTGGAGATATAAAACTGGTATACAACTCTACGTGCAAAACTGCTTCAGGACCTGGAAGAATGATAGAGAACATCATGCTGGGTGCTATTGAAAGACTTTTAAAGAAGAATGCAATCATCAGGCACAGTCAACATGGGTTCACAAAGGGAAATTCCTGTTTAAGTGATTTGATGTCCTTCTATGGTAAGGTTGCCCCCCTAGTGGGTGCTGTTTTACTGAGTTTTAATAAGGCTTTTGGTACTGTCCCTTACAGCATCCTTCAGGACAAGTTGTTCAGCTGTGAGATGAGCAGGCGGACTCTGTGCTGGGTGAAGAACTGGCTGAAGGGCAGAGCTTAAAGGGTTGTAGTGATTGGGGCTATACCTGACTGATGACTCATCACCAGCACTGTTCCTCAGGGTTGAATTCTAGGGCCAGTTCTGATCAACATTTGTATCAATGGTCTGGGTGCAGGTGTTGAATGTACTGTTAGCATGTTTCCTGATGATACCAGACCTGATCTTCTATGACAAGGTGATATGACCCACCTCGTGGACGAGAGAAAGGCTGTGGGTGGTGTCTACTTGGACCTTAGTAAAGCCTTTGACACTCTTTCCCACAGCATCTCCTGGAGAAACTGGCTGCTCATGGCTGGGATGCATATACTTTACACTGGGTAGGAAGCTAGCTGGACAGCCAAGCCCAAAGAGTGGTGGTGAATGGAGTTACATCCAGCTGGTGGCAGGTACCACAGGGTGTTCTCCAGGGCTTGGTATCAGGGCCACTCCTGTTTAATATCTTTATTGATGATCTGGACAAGGGGATCAAGTGCACCCCCAGTAAGCTTGCAGGTGACACCAAGTTAGGCAGGAGTGTTGAGCTGCTGGAAGGCAGGGGGGTCTGGGCAGGCTGGAGAGATGGGCCAAGGACAGTTGTATGAAGTTCAAGAAGGCTCAGTGCCAGGTCCTGCACGTGGGTCACACACGACAGCCCCATGCAATGCAACAGGCTTGGGGCAGAGTGGCTGGAAAGCTGCCTGGCAGGAAAGGACCTGGGGCTGCTGGTTGCCATCTGGCTAATGTGACTCAGCAGTGTGCCCAGGTGGCCAAGGCAGCCAAAAGCATCCTGGCTTGTATCCAAAATAGTGTGGCCAGCAGGGCTAGAGCAGTGACTGTCCCCCCGTACTTGGCACTGGTGAGGCTACGCCTCAAACCCCATGTTCAGTGTTGGGCCCCTCACCTCCAGGCAGACATTGAAGGGATGGAGTGTGTCCAGAGACGGGCAGTGGAACTGGGGAAGGGGCTGGAGCACAAACTCTGAGGAGCAGCTGGGGGAACTGGGGGTGTTTAGGCTGCAGTAAAGAAGGCTCAGGGGGGACCTTCCTGTGCTCTACAGCTGCCTGACAGGAGGCTGTAGGTGGCAGGGGGGTTGGTCTCTTTTCCCAGGTAACAAGCAATAGGACAAGAGGAAACGACCTCAAGTTGCATTGGAGGAGGTTTAGATGGGATATTAGGAAAATTTTCTTCACTGAAAGGGTGGTCCAAGCATTGGAACAGGTTGTCCAGGGAGGTGGTGGAATCACCATCCCTGGAGGAGCTGAAAAAACATGTAGATGTGGTGCTTAGGGACATGGTTTAGTGGTGTGCTTGGCAGTGCTGGGTCCATGGTTAGAACTGATGATATGATAGGTCTTCTCCAACCTAAATGATTCTATGATAAACTGGGAGGTGCTGTTGACTTTCTCGAGGGAAAACAGGCCTTGCAGAGGGACCTTGATATATTGGAAAGCATTGTGCAATTATCAATGGCATGAAATTGAAGAAGGCCAAAACCTGAGATTTGTGCTTGGGCTGGAGTAACAAGGCAGAAACCTAAATTGGAGAGGAGTGGCTGGAGAGCAGCACTGCAGAAAGGGGTCTGGAGGTGCTGGTTGACAGCAGGCTCGACAGGAGTCAGCAGTGTGCCCTGGCGATCAGGAGGTCAAATCACATCCTGGATGCATCAAACACAGAATAAGCAGCCGATCCAAAGAGGTGATTATCCTATTGTATTTAGCACTGGTGCAGCCTCACTGTATTGTGTGCACTTCTGGGTCCCCCCATTTGAAATGGAAATGCATCCCAGGAAGCCCCACAAAGCTGGGGAAGGGGCTGGAAGGCATGTCCTCTGAGGACACGGGGTTTGTCTAGTTTGGAGAGAAGGAGGCTGAGGGGTGACTTCATTGCTCACTGTGGCTGACGTGGGGGGTGGGGACATGGAGCAGGAGGTGCTGACCTCCCTGGGTAGCCAGTGCCCGGAGGTGTGAGAATGGCTCAAACATTGACATTAAAAAATGTTTCGCTGCTGAGAGAGCAGTCAAACCCTGGAGCAGGCTTCCTGGAGAGGTGCGATCGATGCTCCAAGCCTGTCAGTGTTTAAGGGGCATTTGGACAATGCCCTTAATGCTGCGCTTCAACTTGTGGTTAGGTAGTTGGACTAGATGACCGTTGTAGGTCCTTTCAAACTCACCTCTTTTATTCCATTCTAAGATTTCTCCTTATCTTCTGAATATGGAATAAGTGTATATAAATAAGTGTATTTTCTTAATAATAAACTGTGATGGATAAAATGGCATATGTGCCACGTGTTCAGGTTCCAAGAGAAGCAGGTAGGTGGCCTATTGTAAGTAATGCAGTAACAAACAAATAACTTATCAAAACTAGCAGGAACTGCAAGAAGTTTAATTTAAGTCTCAAGCATGCAATGTTTGATACGTACTTAATTATTGCTATTTAAATTAAAGGTTCCCATGTATGATAGACTTGAACCTTCTCAGAGGGAGCGGAACATGATAGCCTTTCTTCCTATCTGCAGAGTACGTGTAGTTTATTTGCTTTTGCTTTATACATTGTGGTGGCAGGGCTACAAGTCCTAGGGATGACTCTATCAGTGCAAAAAATTACCAGCCAAATATAACTATTAGGCTGCAAGTTTATGGTTATTTGATGGGGGTTTTTTTGACCGTTTCACTTGTAACTAAATTGCTGCAAAACCTTGTAAGGCAGGTGAGTTTTTTTAACAGTAGTTTGTGATTTAGAAAGTTGCCATATGAAGTGAACTTTTGGTTTAAAATGGTAAATGAGAAGTTTGATTTGCTTGCTCTTTGTTTCTGGCCCATTTTGTACAGTTTGACAACTCGGAGATGTTGTATAATGTTGTGTAATATATCCAGGCCTAATACAAAGATACAGTTCAGGATACCTAGCATATTCCTTTGCTAGTTACCACTTCATAGCATCTTTGCTATACTGTCATTTAGGCAATACAGTTATCTAATCACATTTCAAAGACTGAGAAAAATTTATCCATGAGGAGAAATGATTGTTTATAGGTAGAAAACATATCATTACATCCATTTGAGTGGCACAAGTTGCTATTTGTGAAGAGCAGATCTTCTGTAAAACAAAGAAACAAAAAATTGCATGCTCTGCCTTGCCTGTACCCCATTTTTTCTGCTGCTGATTTCTAAAACAAGGGTAAGAAAATAAAAGGAAAAAATATGGAATGGTTGCATGTGTTCTGATACTGAACAGGAATGCAGAATGAAAACAAGACCTTTCAAAACCTTTGACATAACTGAAAAGAGGATTGTTAGTTATACGTGGGGTGTGGAAATTCTAGGATCACATCTACAGTTGAAGTCAGATAGAAAAAGAATTTAAAACCTGCTTCTCCTTTTCTGTATAACTGTCCTAACAATCTAGTTAAAGAATCAGTTTCCTTGCATTGGTAAATGATATGTAAAAGTACTCAGACTTCAGCTAGAGGGATGTGATTCTATAGCTTAAAGATAAAATGTTCCCCTGCAGCATAGGTCATGTTTCCCTATCTGAAATTCACAGTCACTCTCAATTATTAAGTTTATAACTATGTATTTAAACTAATGCTATTAAATGAAAATAATATTTTATACACCAAGAAAAAATATATTTATTCATTTTAGGTTAGCCATTGAATATCTTAATAGGATTTGATATGGAGATCTGAGAAAAATTACCACATAGTGCTCTGCCTTGCATGGTGACACATCAATTGAGTATGAGTCAAATTGAGAGCAGGAGAAAAACTTGTCTGGACTCCATATTCTCCTACCGTGGTTGCTTCTGTAGGTTTGACTAGCCATTGCTAATATGATCTTTCAAATGAGTTTTGATTCAGTTAAACATGTTAACATAGCACATGTACTTTTGACCGTACTGTTGCATTTCTGTCAGGAACAGTAATTCTAAAACATATTTAAATACGGCTACTGCAGTTGTTTCTTTAGAGCACGGCATCTCTAAAGAGCTGGTTTAGGGCATTGTTGAGGCTCACCTATTGTTAAGGCTTGATGATCAACTTGACAGCTAGTCAGAAGTGTTCAGCTCTTCTGCCAAAGGGCTGAAAATCTGTTCTTGCCTTTTGCAGGGGCTTGGAGCCTTGGAGTTGCGTAACAGACTGTTTCCTGTGATGTTTGTGTAATTAATTGATCCTCCTGGTGGTGATAAGCTGTAGCCAGCACTGCCCCTAGAATTTCAGTATAGAAGTGCTGAGAACATGAGATAAGCAGCTGATAGTGGTTTCAGTAAAATGAACTAGCAAGGGATTTCATTCTCACCAGGGTGGGTAGCTCATGCAGCATTTTTGGATACTCCCTTTGACAAAAGTGGAAATTTCACTTGCTAGACTATTGGCTTTTTTGTTTTCTTTTGTATGAAAGCTTCACAGTAGTACAGAGGTTCTAGCACAAAAGTTTATGCCTCTCTTACGACTGTAATACAGATAGATCATAAATGGAGGGTGAAGAGGTTCCTAGATTCTCTGAGGCCACAAAAATAGTGTAATGTTTATCTCATTCGATATATGTTTAGAGACCTAGACTATGAATTGGAGAAAGCAGAAATGTCTTTACTCTGCTTTTTTTTTTCTTTTTCTTGATTGTACAAGTATTCATAATATTGTTTTAAGAGCAAAAGAAAACTCAATTAAATGTGGTCTATATTGTTTGTTTGCAAAGGAGTCAAAACCTCTGTGAGAAATCTGGCATTGCTGCATCATAGGTGGAGAGGTGAGACAGAATTTGTTTTTAAATGGCTGTATTAGATGGATTAATGAATAATGCAGCAATGAGGGAATTAAGAACTCACATCCTCCTTTAATGCAGGCTGGCTTTAAATAGTGAGGAAGCTGTGCTGCGGGGTGGCTTCCTGATGCCTTGTGAAATCTGAGGCTGCCTCTGAGGGTTAACTGGATATGTATCCTCTAATGAAAGGCTTATTTTAGAATTGTTGGTTTGGATAAATTTTGTTTGACACTGCTGCTATGTAAGGATTTAAATTGTTTTCCACTAGATATTTATTCTTTCTTCTGACTTTTAGTCCTTGGCTGCCAAAACCCCTGATGGAAAGTGGTTGGTAAGATACATCTTCATGTTTCATGGAAGAAGCTGATGTAGTTACTCATGTCTGCTCTGGTGAAAGGTTGGCTGTTTCATTTATGATCTTTCCAAATTCTTTTTAACGCAAGTCCTTATTTGTCTTATCATTGACCAAAGTGACAGAGAAAGAAGCACTTTGAATTTTATAGTAACATAAAGTGATTTTTACTGTCCAAACCTCACTGTTGCGGTAATGTTAAAACTCTGCTCTAAGGCTAGATCTGAATTTCAGTTGAAATGATGGCTCCAGAGGTGATATCTTGTGTCTAAAGTAACTACAACCAGCTGATATAAATGCAGAAACCAGTGAAGCTGTAGCAATCCAAGCTAGCAGGGCACCATGTTGCTTATTCGTCCATCGCACTTTAGTGTTCTCCTAAACTGAAATTATGTTGTTTTCTTCCTTCATTTGTATCTTCGGTTCTAATAGATAGACACCCTACTGAACTGTAATTGATGGAATTGCTATATAAAGCTTGGAAACTGATCTATCAAGGATAATTTATAAAATTAAAAGGTTTGGGTGTTGTGTGTTTTTGTTGTTTTGTATCATCTGTGATCAGCTCACTTTCTGAGCTTGTTCATTATTAAGAGTTAGTTGAGGAAAAGCATTTACCATTGAGTTTTTATGCGTAGTCCATAGTAAATGCTCAATTTCCAAAGTTGGTATTGATTTGCAGACAGTGTCTTTTCCTGCTTTGACTGTATTTGCATAATGGTATTAATATGAGAAATGTGACTCTAACAGTAACATTGGAAGTGTGGAAGTGATTACTGGCATTCCCTAAAACTTTCTTAATCTTCAGTGTTTGCTTGCATGTCCTTCCAATAGCACACACAAATGAAAGTGATAAGGATAGAACTTAAATAAATGAATAATGTCATTTTTCTTCCACTTCATCTAATTATTCTTAGGAGTTCATTCTGCTTTAGCAAGTGATCTATCTTTCCATCTGAATTCAATTAATTTAACAATTAATCAGTAATGCTGTATCTTAATGAGGTTTGCCCACACAGAGGCTTTCCACTCACTGCAGTTCTCACGTTGAACTCTGTAATTAGCACAACAATATGAGTTCATGTTTGTTTCTTTGCAAGATGATCTCTCAAGGGTCTTGCAAATTAATACAATGGTTCAAGGTTTTTCTGCAGAGTAAATAAACTATAAAATTCAGAGCAGAATGTTACCTACTGATATGGTTTCTGCTCCATGAACAGGATTCCAGACATGGAATAAGAAGCCAAGCTATAAAGGGAATGCCTCTTCAGGGGCAGTGAGAAAGGATAAGCAAAATTTTAAACTGAAGGACACATCAGTGTAAAGAAGATGACAGATTGCTAAATCCTATTGAAGTGGTATTGTATCTGAACATGTAAAAATTTTGGGATTATTTAAGTGGAAGAAACTGGCATTGTCCAAGCATTCAGCCAAAGCCAGTGCATCATGAGAAGAAATTAAATGCAAGGTTTCTTGCTTGTCAGGCAAGAGTATTGGGTCCAGAGCAGAGTTCAGGTGACGTGCTCAGAGAGCCCCTGAGATTTCAATAGAATGGGACGGTTACTGGAGCGATTAAATTGCCTTGGAGGAAAAAGAACTGAGCTTCCTCAGCATGGAAATAAGAGATTTAAATGAAGCAATTGTATTCTTATTCTTCCCTCCTCAAGGTGTGATCATTAAAGCCAAGCTCCAAGGTGAACTACAGGGTCTGTGCTGAATTTCCCACTCTCCTTTGTGAGATTTAGAAAAAGAAAATCTCCCTTCTTACTCTTACTAATATTAAGAACATAGGATAAAATGTCAGAGTTGGCAAGTGGCTTGGAAAGATAAACTCCAGCTTTGGTGGATTCATGTGTTATGGTCTCCTGCTTTGGACCTTGCTCTTCAGCCAGAGGTTGATACAAAAAGGAGAAGGGGTATGGGAAGGAGTATGTTATTCCATCTGTACATCCCAGTTTTAAATAGCTAGAAAAAAACCCCAGGGTGTGAGTTGAGAGCTGTCTGTGGTGTGATGCAGCAGAGCATTGGTCACGGCCTCCCTCCTGTCCCCCAACAAGGATAACTGTCTGCAGCAGAACCCTGTGAATAGCAGCATCATCTTGACCTTTACCAGAGCTGCCTCTGATCATTCATCTGCCCAAAGCCCTGATACAGGTGCTGGTTATTGTCACCCTTAAGTAGCCTAAGATGTCACCTGTCATCCTTGAATTGTCTTGCTTTTGCTTCAGGGGAAAAGTGATGACAGATACCCACCAGAGTCCTACTTTGAGGGACTAGGAATAAGAGCAGAGCAAAATATCTTGGGGAGGCTTTCTGTTGTTCTGCTGTGCTGCTTGTGTACTATCCTTCGTACTGACTGAGAATGGGGCCTGGTTAAACTGAGTGTTAAGAACAATTTAACACAAATTAACAGCAGAATACATGGAGTAACAACTTCGGTGCTTATGAATGTTGTATCAAGAAACCATCTGACACATGATTAAAACAAAGACTAAAACTTGCAAGTCAAACTCCAGCTCTTTTTCTTTTTTTTTTTTTTTTTTGTTGTCCAAAGCAAAGAAATATCCATTTTACTTAACTGCTGAGTCTTAAAGACAAATAAATAGAAATGGGATTTATTTCTGCTGGTTTTACATTACACAGAGTAGAATTTATAGGGGTCTGATTTCTGTATGTCAAGCAGCCTTGTAGTCATACACAGAATTTCTGCCAGGATTGCAGCAGCTTAATTTAGAAACCAATTTTTCTGATCCACTTATGCAATTTTATATAAATATTATATTAACAAGGTTTTTTGAGTTCAAAACTTAAAGGAGACACTCATACATGTGAATATAAGTGTGTATAGGGCTGATATGGTACACAGGGACTGATTTAATGGGAATAATGTCCAGACTCCATCAAAACACTGGGACTTTCAAAATCAAATAACATTAAGTTTCTGGAACAGATCAGTATAAAGCAGGGGGCCTGTGTGCGGATGAAGTGGCAGGCAGTCATCTGTGGCTGCTTGGTTTCCCAACCCCCCGTGGCGGGGGAGGGTTCTGTAAATACCAGGGGCTGGATTGAGGACCCTGGGGGGCCGTATCTGGCCCACGAGCCGTAGTTTGAGGACCCCTGGTATAAAGCATACACAAACAGTTTTCTGTCTTGTAGAAAGTACATTTATAATGCTTCAGAATTATTAGTATGAAGTATTCAATTCAGGTAAGACATGTTCCATGCCTATCTAGCGTAAGAAAAGGTATATGATATGTTTTTTCTTTAAAAGTCTGGGTAAGATCCCAGCAATGATAATTTCCGGAGGTCTGAAGTTTTTGCTAGTCTTATGCAATGCATTGACACCCAGATTATTGATGTATATAAAGGAACGTCTTCTGATTAGATGGCTATGTAAGATGAAAGAGATAATTAAAAAGAAGCAAAATATGTTTTGGGTATTGTTTACAAAGACACTAAGGAGACTCTAAATGAGAGAGATTTTTGCAAGCAAAAGTGATCTTAATCTTGGCTTTATTTTTAAGAACACTCACAATGGCACTGTCAAATATTTTAGACTCATCTTTTAGACATTTAGACAGACATAGAAAAAACCCTAGCTTCCTAACTCTTCCTGATGACGTATCCCTGAACTGGAGAAAAGGTTGTATTTTCCATTTGTACAGGCAGAGGAGATTTCTCCTCAAGGAGAGATAATAAACTGGATTCTGGCACAAAATCTGGGACAGTTTGTGGACTCAGAGAGCTAGAATATTTTTTTAGGTTGTGGTGATGAAAGTATGACTATCTGAGTTGAAAGAGTGGGGCTGCAATGATTGTTTACTGGCATGCAATCTGCTCTTCAGACATTTCCCAGCTTGTTGAGACAATATATATCTTAGCCATATTTTATACTACTGATAATTTTGCTATTGCAAGTTGTACTTGAAACAGTAAGAACTCCAGTTTATGTGGGTAGGCACAAGAAAAGAAAGCATGAAAATGAATCCTGAGAGGGACAGTTTTTCCCACATTATAATTCCTACCAAAACCCATGGCAGATACAGAATATATTGCACTCAACCAACACATGGATATGAGCTCTGGGAGGAAATGAAATGTTGGTGTGTTTTTTAATGCAAACACCATATTAAAAACCCTCAAGCTTTTAACTCTCTTTACCCACCAGCTTCCCAGGAACTCAAAGATACAGAAATGAAAGCCACCATAGAATTATTGTGAACCTTTCCATTTGAATTTAATCCCACTCCCAGCAGACATGAGAGAGTTTTGTCAATGATCTAAACTGAAGAGCTATGTAGCCCAAACTTCTAGTGCTCTCCCTAGTTGCAATGGAAGGCAGGTGTGATGACAAGTTTCCTTCAACAGTCAAAATAGAATTAAGGTCTGTTTCATCACTTTCATTTTGATCAATTAGTATTTGTGGAAGACTTCCAGCTGGAATATATCTGTAATTTTACAAGATGTAGACCTGCAAAGTCTGCTTGGCTTTGAAGAAATGTTTATGCTAGCTTGGGATAAAATGATCACTTGTTGCTTGGCAGGTATTTAAATGGGGGGGCTCCAAATGCAAAATCAAATGTGACTCTCTTTTTTTTTTTTTTCTTTTCTTTTTTTTTTTTTTTTTTCCCTAAATAGATTAAAGAAATTCCTCTCTGTGAAAGAAATATCTTTCCTCTCCTTCATTCCATGTTTTGGAATGACATCCCAGCTCTCTTGCCAACCTGGCAAATGAGGTGTGCGTAACTTGCTTTAACACTGTTCTACTAAAAGCTGTGCTTGTACCATACCAGTGGGCTGAGAGCTCAAAGCAGGGCACTGGAGTAAATGAAGCAACTAAGGGGTGGCTGCTCAGAGTCCTTCTGATCAGAAAGTGCTGAAATAGTTATTACTTTGAGTGAGCCTTGGGAAGACTCATGAGTAGAAGACTGCTCTTAACAGATATCTTTTTTTGTTTGGGTGTTTGGTTTTTCCTTCCTGTTTTTAATGAATGTTATCACACAATCAATCATCTGAACCCTTTGTTTAATAAGCGTTACATAGCATGAGAGAAAAGCACAGAGCTAGTGGATGAGACTGGACTGCTACAACTTATTATTCAGTTCTAGCTTGTTACCAGTGATAGCAGTTTCAGTGTCAGATCATTTTGCTGAACAAATATTGTCACGATGTATTCCTTTAATTAGTATGATATGCTAAATATTTTCTGTATTTTTTGAAAGAGCAAATGGGCTACTTTTTTTTTTTTCATTTTGTAACTCCTGGCAAAGTGTGTTGCCCACTGGCAAAACAACATTTTATGATAATGTTGAAGAAAGCAGTATTATTTTCAATAGTATTGTATTTTATTTATATGGGACAATTTAATATCTGCTTCTAATTATCTGTACTTTTGGAGCAATAAATGCCACCCATAAAGACAAAACAATTACTTTGCATTTATTAGAAAGCATATATTGATTTTGCTTGCCACTTAGGACTTGCATTGGGGAGTTTTTCGATGGGTTCTAAACAAGACACTATTATTTTTTCTCTGTAGTAGAGGCACAAAAGATTATGTGTTATTAAAAAGAAGGGAAGATAACTATGGATGTATGAATTTGCACAGCTACAGGAACATGATAACACAACATTTGCCTTCTTGTTCTTTTCCAAATTAATATCTGGCTGTGGGACCTTCTGTAATAGTCCCCGTTCCCCCCAGCCAACAGGACCATCATCAAAAAAGAGGTCGTACGTTCTCAGTGACTTTCCCACAGACTTGGAATGTTAGTCCTGAAATACCAAGTTGGCCTGCATCACTGGCCTCAGGAAAACACAATTCAAAGTCTTTTTTTTTTTTTTTTTTTTTTTTTTGTCTTGCCATTGTTTGGAACTTATAATAGAGCTGAATTAATTTTCTGAAATTTGTCATTTTCTGTAATCTTACCCAAAATTACAGTAGGACTGTGTTAATCTTACTGAAAGAAAGGGAGAAGAAATATCTGTTCCCTAATATGAAAGGCAATTGATTCAGGAATAATTTAGTTTTGTTTATACACAGTCTTCTAGAACGTTGTCCTTTGATCTTAATAACCAAACAGCCTCCCCACCTGTAAGATGTTTTCCAGTACTAAAGTAGTCCAAAATGCAGTTACCCTGGGTATAGGGCTGGAAAGATTCTCTTGGATTGGACAGTTTTTCAAATAACCTAAAGTGTCTTGGTAGGTTGAAAAAGGAATGTGCATATGAAGTATTCCCATTTCATGACAGTCCACCTTGGACTTGCTTCTTTCATTTCATTCTACGCTTAAAAGAGGGGGAAGGCAATACTCATGTATTTTGTACTTGAGACACAGGAGCCAGCAGAAAAGTGGGGCGTTTAGGCTGCTTTTTAGAGTTGTGAAAGATTAGACATCTTCCTCTAGAGCATCCTAAAATTTCAAATCATTATGTTTGGGCTGCAGAAAAATCTCATGAATGCCCATCTGCCAATTTAAGTGTGACTTTGATGTTTCTTGAAATGTAGGTTTGTTTTTTTTCAGTAGGAACTTCCATAATCTTATAACAGAAAAGAGATATGGTGAGTATTTCTCAAGAGGTACTGATTAGATTTTCTCCCTTTCATGTATTTTGGAGTAGAATGAGGATTACAGTACTGCAGTCACTCAGTAACTAAACGATTGTTTTAAATTCTTACACTACGGAGCGGTATTTCCTATGCACCGACATTGTTATCTTTCTGCACAGATAGGCAGCTCAGAAAATAGAATTTGTACCTTTCTCATTATTACATAGTCTTGTCTGTTAATAGTATTTTCCTACATGTGATGTATTTTGTGTGCAACGGAGAACAGCTCCTGCGCAGTGGAATAATAATCCCTTAAATCAGCATTAGTGAGAGCTAGTTTATTGCATATTTGCTGTAAGAGTTAATGTGCATTACAGGCATGACTATACCTCTAGTTTTGTGTAATGACAGAATTTTCCTTTTATCTTGACGATAACAAAATGGGTTAGCATTAGAGGACATTTGAAGCATTATCTATTCTGTAAAACAAACACACTAGCAGTACTGTTACCTGCAGTATCTCTTTTGCACTTTATGTGGAATATTTGGGATACAGTGTGTCGTGTTATATTTATGTTGGGAGACTGGAATGAAAATTACTGGATTCTGTGGTTGCTGCTGTGCCTGAGTGTTGATGGTCCTAATGAAATTAATTTTAATAATATATTTGAACCTTAAAATTTATATCTGATTATCTTACGTGTTGTTTGATTTGTTTGAGGCATAATTAATATTTTATTTGGCTAGCTTAAAATATTTGATCATTCATAGCAATTTAGAAAATCCCAGTCCCTAATGGGACTGTGGCAATGCATTCAGTAGTTATCCACAGTCACAGTTACATCCACACCAGTGAGAAACCAGTCAGGTGAAATGTGAGAAGGGTCACTAACCTGTCGTATCTGCAATCTCTAGTAGACCCATCCCATGGAGGAGCAAAATAAAAGGCTGACACATTTTCCAAGCTGGGAATACTAGGTACTATGCTTGTTAAAACATCCTCATTCTTTGTTATGGTCTTTGCTTTTCTTAGAACTTGAGTACACTTCAGCCTTCCGAAGCGTAACCTGAAGGCAGTTAATCTGAATTACTATTTTTTTCTCCATGTTTTCGAAAGAGTTCTGCAGAAATGGGTTGTCATTTGTGGCTGTTCTGTCACCTTTCAGTAGAAATTCATATATCTAACGGCTCAGTGTTTGTATTCTTGCTGTTGGCAATAAAATAGATACTTTTCTATGTCTGTTTAATATAACCTTCATATTTAAAATATAAGCATCTGTATTAGTTAAATCAAAAATATACAGCAGGGAGTTTTGGGGGGTTGTTTTTTGGTTTTTTGGTTGGATTTTTTTTCCTATAAATTAAGTGACATTTGACCAGAACTGTGCATTTCATCTAGATTTCCTAAATATATGTTTAAAAAAAGAAGAAGAAAAAAAAAGAATCCTATCTCTGTTTTACTTTCAATAAATAATTCGAACACAAGACTGTATGTCCTATTTACTTGTTTTGGAGTAACATATATGTTTGAGCATCAAGCAGTATTTTGCATGTATTGGTACAATAGTTAACTTCCTCATATACCCAACTCAATTTATAATTCATAACTCAATTTATTCATCTGCTGAGTCCAATGTCCTGATTATTGCTAATGAAAAGTTCACACAAGTTGTTTTCTTCAGATTTAATAATTCAGTGAAGGATCTGTGAGCACATATCTTACGTTTTTATATTAAATATTCAGAACATTACCACTAACAAGTTGTGGTTAAGGTCTTCCATTCTGTCCTTAGATATTCTAAAGTGGAAAGACTAGCTTTGTTTTTTTCCCAAAGAGAAATAATTTGGAAAGGATGTATAAAGCCAGTTCAGCTTTTTCTAACTAAAAAGAGTGTGAAATAATACTATTTCTTCCCTTTTCTAGAAGCAATGAATGTTACCTTTAGGCCAGTCTTGATACTGATGCAGCTGGAGAGGGAGCTAGAAAGGGAATTTCTTCAATGAAGTGGTTCCCCAGTATTGGCAACACTGGATTAAAGAAGAAAAGCCTACACAATTGAGAATATTAAATTAGATTTGCTACAGCAAGCTTGATGTTCCTCAATGTACAGTCTGAATCTAGCACCAACCTTTTCTACAGTCCTGGGAAATATAAAATTAATTTTAGCAGAGACTATCTAGTATAGAAACCTATTTTCAGAAACAGGATCCTTTATTGAAACTGATGTTTAAAATCAAAAGATCTGGGAGAACAAAAGAGCTAAGTAAACTGATTTTGTGTGGCTCTTTGGAATATAGCATGCTGTACTTTCACCCTGTGTTTCCGTTTAGTTCTTTCACCATCCTTGAAGAGCGCTGCCCATGTTGCTTAATTTGCATAGGTTCCTAACTTAGGCAACAAATTTGGGGCTAATGGATAGAGAATGCTCCTGAATAGAGCCTTTGGATTTATTTCTGTCTCTCATTACAGTATCAGTCACTCATGAACTTGTTATTTCTTGGTTTTGTCTAGTCTTAGAGCTATTTGTCCTGACTACAGCATGAATTTTCAAAGGTAGAACTCAACTTTTCCCTTTCATTTAAACTGTAACAAAATATATTTTGTTAATAGCTTTTATAGTCCCAGTATAAATGCAATTATGCAACAGTTTCTAGATGAAACACCTTTTGGAAGGACATTCTTCAGACAAGAAAAGGCATATAAACACATTCTTGCATGCCCAACTCATTAAATATCAGTATTTCAAATATTTATCTTCCTAAATGTAGTCATAAATTAACTCCCCTTCTCAATGTGTATGTCAGGACAAGTAATATATATACACAGTAATATCTGGTGGCCTGGATGGAAAAAGATCTTTGAAAAATATTTCTAGTCCTGTAAAGACTCAAGTAATATGTCAAATTCACATAAAATACTTTAATAGAAAGCATGCAAGAAAGCTGGAGAGGGGCTTTTTACAAGGGCATATAGTGACAGGACAAGGGAGAATAATTTTTAACTGAAAAAGGATAGATTTAGATAAGATATTAGGAAGAAATTCTAATTTAGAATTCCTAAATTAATTTGTAGAGGGTGGCGAGGGGCTGGCACAGGCTGCCCAGAGCAGCTGTGGGTGCCCCATCCCTGACAGGGCTCAAGGCCAGGTTGAATGGGGCTGGAAGCAACCTGGGCTGGTGGGAGGTGTCCCTGCCCAGGGCAGAGGGTTGGAACTAAATGATTCTTAAGAACCCTTTGAATCCAAACAAATTTATGATTTTATGTTTACTTATATTTTGCATTTGTACAATTCTAAATAATGCCATAAAAAGGATCTTTTTTACTTCCATTTTTCATGCTACTAATAAACAATGCACTTTTCTTTTGTCCACTTTTTTTTTCCCAAAAAATATTTTAGTTTCAATATATTTCTCCAGAGCTAAAGATGTTTTCCTACTTGTTTACTGGGGTTTTTTTAGATCTATATATATATGACTACTGACGGGTTTCAGATCTGATTTCCGACACTGATGTCTAAATAGAGAAAGGTTAATTTTTGTGGGTCTTAGTTTAATACAGTCATTTTATTATATATTAGTCCTGCACAATTGGAGGATTTTTTAATACTCTTGTATTAGCAGTAATAGTATTTTTCTGAATATCTTCATAGGTAGTATTTGAAAACTTCACTTTTCTAATGGCAGTTTGGTACTTAACAATAATACATCAAAACTAAACAGGCATCAAAATTATTTGTATAATATAAATGTAATATTTAGATACACATAATTTCAATTCTCTCAATAATGAAATGTTCTATACTACTGTTTAACACCATAAAAAAAAACCAAAAAAAAGAAACAGGGCTTATTGTGGCATGTTGCTTCTAGTAGGCTTGTCATTTAAAAAAAAAAATAAAATAAAATAAAATTAATTCTTCTGCTATTTTACCAAACAAGCTAACAAAAAATGTAATCTGGAACTGTGAAATGGTTCCATGCATTAGGGGAAAAATGTTAATATTTTATATGAGAAAAAGAGTGTTCACAGGGACTGAAAAAGTCAGGGACTTTCCATTCCTGAGAAAAATTGCCCATACAGTGCAAACAGGGATGGATCAGTATAACTTACAGCAGCGTATGGTATTCATCAAGTGTACAATTTGTCTTTAACTCACTGGGAAGGCTTTAAGACTGTGCATGAAGTGTTTGGGGAACTAGCCAAAGACAGATGAATATTTCTTTCTCATTTATGAAGATTCTGTACAAAACCAATCACATAGAGCAACCTTGCACATAGAGCAGCGGTATCCAAATTGCTTATGCATGTTTATTTACATATGTTAGAACTTTTTGATGCAAATGTCTCAAATTTGTGCTAAGAAAAGTATCTGGGGTTTGGTGTTTTTTAAATGCTTTGGATTTATTTATTTGTTTGTTTGTTTTATTTATCTATTTATTTATCTATTTACTTTTAGTTGTGCCTTCAGATTTGTGCCATAGCTTTGAGTCATGTTTAAATGTTCTGTGAATTGCTAAATTTCCAGGGATAGGCCTCACATTCATATCATCTGTTCTTTAGTGCCACCTTGCTAAGGTGGAGTTTAGCTAATTTTTAAAAAAATTTAGTGCCAGGGAACTGAAGTGGACATCAAAGCCTTAGATATATCCACAGAACAGGGACACTAGGCAACAGCGCATCACTGTTTCCTACAGATCCTCACTAAACCATCTCAGTTCTGATGTAAAGGGATCATTCAAAGAATAAAGGTGGTATTTTAGTCTTTCTGTCCATGTAGTCTTGACTTGCATGCTGAGAAGTAGTCACTTCACTGGCTGGCAGACAGGGAGTGTATCCAGGAATGGGGTACCTGCGCTAGAGGAGTCTGGGGTTCTGGTGACCCCTGGTTGCAATCACAGCCCTGTTGGTTTTGATACCTGCCTCAGATCCCCTCTAATGCTGAACTCGTATTTCAGACATGTTGGGTAATATTCTGGTACTTCCCTTCTCCTTCAGTGCCCTCACTCTGCAATGGGATCAGCTTGACCCACTGTTTGTGTCACAAAGGTGGAAAAGAGACCTGAGGCTGCATTAGAGGGTAATCCTATAGGGTTAGCTCTTGGAAAGGTGTGTCTGGGGTGAATCTCAAGTCTATTGGCATCAGTGGGGGTGATTTATACTGACTAAAGGGGGTTTGGAGCTGAACCCTTGGGTTTAAAGTTATGCGTGTCCTATGAAAATAATCTTCAGAGATAAGAAATGGTTACATGTGAAACAGGTGTAGTTGGATTACAAAACCCTACTAAATAGTTCCTATTTACATCGTGCATTGTGTATACACCATACCTATACATGCAACAAACCTGCACACGTCTGGTGTGGTTCTGGCAGGTTTCTGTGAGACACAGGAGAGTGTTGTGTGATCAGCTGCTGCTCTGGAGCTGAGCTGCTCTGCAGCCCAAGAAAATTTGCTGGATCACAAGTGGCGCTTGTCGCACTATGGATTTTGGAAGTCAGCTCTTGCAATAAAATTTGTCCTACCCTTGTGCATCTTCAGAATTTTTGAACCGTAGTGGTACTGATGTGTAAAATGGAGATAAACTTTGGTTATGCCCTAGAAAGCACGGTTTATTCATCTACAGATTAGTAAGTTGAAGTAGAAAAATGGATTTAGAAGTGAAGAGTACTTTATTTAAATTAATACTGGTAGATAATTGTTGGTAATGCTGAATGTGCAGGAATCCTGAAATTAAAATGCTATTGCAGACTAAACTGCCACATGGCAAACGTGTCCTGAAAAACAACCCTCTAGTTTTCCAGACAAATACTGCAAGGATAGTACACAAAAAGGTGATGCAAGTATATCAAATGAGATGTAGAAAGCCTACAGTTCAAAAGATTCCATGCAAATAAAAATGCTTAATCTTCATAATCTTCGTGTTCTACCTTCACTTATACTTCTGCAGTTCCATGGACTTCAATAATATTGTTCAGTTGTAAAACAGGAAATTATTATTATTATTGTTGTTGTTGTTATTATTATTAGCCAATGCAGTCTTCGTAGGTTATGGCTTAGAGTTTTCTAGTATCTGGCTTTGCAGGTTCTGGAGGGAAAGTCTTTGCTGTATAAAAGGACCTGATGCCTGGGATGTCCTGTAAATCTGGCTGATTTCCCACAGGCACCGCTTCTATAAATCTTCAAGTCCTGTGTAGGATCTTAAAAAATTAGGTGTTGGAGGTAAAGGCTGTTCACATGTTTTTTGAGTAAATAGCTGACAGTGATAGAAAACCCTGGGTTAGATGTAGAGCTGTGGTTCATCAGGGTAACTCAGCTGTGGTTGATTTACATTCAGAGTGAGGCTTGGAGCCAGCTTAAGCCAGTGGTCATCTCTCAGCCCAGGCAGAAGGCATAGAAACAGCTGAGACACTAGGACAGTCACTGAAGAACTCTGCAAATGCATGCAGTAAGTACAGGATGGCATATTATGAATGTTGAAGAGTAAATTAACTTGGGATATTTTTTTCATCACATCTTATTATGGGAAAATGGTTTCAAAGGTTTCTGCTGTCTTTAGGGAAATGTACTAATTTTAGATCCTGAATGTTTTTCCTTGAACTGTGAGCAGTTGGCCTGGAGTGGCACAGGAAATGGTAAAGGGCAGCGGCCAAAGCTGCTGGAAAACAGCTGGTGTCTGAGTTTTCTGAGCAAAAGTACAGCTGCAAAGTGCTTAAAATTAACGATGTTTAACAGAGTGATTTGAGCCAGCTCCTCCATAGATGTGAATCAGTCTGGATCTGTTACTGCAGTGGTGTTCATCTGAGTCACACCACTGTAAACTGTCTTGGAAAAAAACAGTCGAGACATCTTTAAGACATCGTTTCTCAATTGTTTTTCTCCAGCTGAAAATCAAGATGCAGAGTCTTCCCAAGTTTTACATAAACTAGGTCTGCTTCGTTGGCATTACTCTCAACTCTCTCTGTTGTGACTACGAAAGGAATCAGACCTGTTCATGTTGTTTCGTTGTAGATGGTCTTGATGTTTTGGCAGTAGCATGATACTCTGAGCAAGTGCAGTTGCTGTTGCAAAAAAGTCAGATCATCTGCAGGTGATTCTTTTCCTTGCAGCTCACAGGTTTCATGGACTTTTATGCATCAAACAAACAAAAACAAAAACCAAAAAACCAACCAAGTCATCTGGATGTAAAAGACTAATTTGGAATGATTTTATAAAGTACTGTAATGAACAGAGAATCACCAAATGTTCAGGGTTGGAAGGGACCTCTGGAGACCATCTAGTCCAATCCCCTGCAAAAGCAGGTTCACCTAGAGCAGGCTGCACAGGGTCACATCCTCATACATCCCATGATGTGCACAGTTAAACATGTTTGATTTTTTTTGTTGTTGTTGTGACGTCAATTCCTTATTTTCTGTTTTTCCTAGAGTAGGATTCAAACAGGAATTATTAACTATCTGTGCTAGTTCTTTTTCTCCATCTTTTATGAAAAAGAGTTATAATCTTATGTACTCATACTTGCATGCACCCACCAAGGGTCAAAATGTAATTTTTTAGGAACAGCAGATGGAGAATACCAATTCCCTTAACAAATAACAAACAAATAAACAAATCAGCAGGTTTAGGAAACCTGGAAACCTTCCAAGTCTACCTGTTCCGGAAAAATACTATTAATATGTATTTGATTCATTAATGCAGATAACACACAGCATTAATCTGAAGAACAATATGAATGGAACTAGGAAAAGGAAATGCTAAAACATTTTCTAACACAGACACTTCAGACAAGAATACACTTTCTATTGACTCTTTTAATATGAATTATGTTTTACATAAAATTCCATATTTAGTTGTTTCACCTTTTCCTGAGGCTTATCACTGCTTGGAAAGCTGATGTAAACTTGAAAATGCATAGTAGGGACCAAACCAGATGAACGTTATTTTTTTTCTGAAACAAAAAAAAAAAGTCAAATCCTGCTATTTGAGAGGAAAGCATATAACGCAGGTTTTGTTGTTGGTTTTTTTTTGTTGTTGTTTTTTTTTTTACTAGTTTGCCACAATGTGATTTAGTTGAGTTCTGTTTATGACAAATCGTTTGTCACCATTTCCTTGCAAGTTTCCCTTTGAAGAATCAGGCCATGCTGCTGTGGCAAATGCTTTGTTGCTTCTGCAGCTGCCAGCTTATCATTTTTCTGTCTTCTCACTTTTCTTAGAAACAAAATACACGTCCAGATTTTTCAGTCCAAGAAGTTATTCTAGAACAGCTTTAATGATCTGCTCTGTTTACATTTGACCTCTATTAAAACAGCTTATCCTGAGTTTTTCCCACAGACTTAACACATGTTGACTTTTATTTGGCCGTAGTGCTAGTTTATGCAACACAACTTCCCCGGCTGTTTTCCAAGGTGATTTTTTAATCTGAACCATTTTCTTTATGGTTGCTTGTGTGATCCCACCTTTCTAGCATACCTGAGAAATACGGATGGCTGCTTGGGGGAGAAGGGGCTGCACAAGCTGCCTCTGCTGCCAAGAATTTGTATACTGGACAGTGACCTCAAAAATACCTTCTGCACAGATGACAGTGAGCACTGAGGCAACAATCAACCCACCTCAAATCTTCCCTTCTCTCATTCCAGAAAATACAAAGTGTTTTCTATACGTGATGTGTCATGGCTCACTGGTAACATTTCAAGGACTGTTGTCCTGAACATTGGAGTAGGGATTTAATTCATCCAAATAATGCTCAGTTCTCTGCAATGTTTTTTGTTTCAGAACATTGGACACTGGACACTAGCTGGTATCTTGTTCATGATAAATTTAAGGGAAAAATATTTTTAAAATTCCAAATTCTTTGTTATGATAGTTATCCTACCTGCATTGCATGCACTCTTGTGTACTAAAATTATCCTGAAGTTTCACACTTTTTCATCTCAGCAATGTCTGATGTTATTTCTGCACTATGTGTGTAAAGAAATCCAAGATCCACTGCTTTAAAGGTGTCACACCAATCTAGTCTATTGTGTATGTAGACTTGATTTCAGAGGGGAAGGGGTTTTTGAGATTCAGGATGCAAGATGATGCACTTTTCATGGTTGTTCTAGATCTTTGTTATAGCTCATCTGTTTTTTTCCATCTTCAAGCATAGGCTTCAGCTTGGATTTAACACATTTAACACAGGCTTACACAAACTCCAGATTTTTTTTAAGGTAAGTTTCAACTATTCTTTTCCCCTGACTTTTTGGCTTGGAACTTTCCCAAAAAAGCAGCACCTTCTTGTTCTAGTTCCCTGATACATCCCTGCCATATCGCCATCTGGGGTGCCCCAGCACCTGGAAGTACACTGGCAATGGGACACAGTGGGATCTTTTGCTATGGGTTGTTTGCTGGAGCCTGTAGGCAAATATTAAGAGGAATCAAGGGAAAAAAACCCAACATCTACAAAGAAACCTCCACACCCTGCGACAAGGAGCTGACCTGCTACCCTGTTTCATAGCTCTTCTTTAAACCTCTCAAAAAAGTAGGTAAATGAGCACCTACCTCCATGTGACAAGCCTCTTGCTCTGTTTACCAACGATTAATACAGCTTTTTGTTTTGCTTTCTTTAAAGCTACTTTCTGCCTTATGTTTCAAATGTAAAAAACTTGGCTTAAGATAATACTGCGTTTAGGCAGAAAATGCCTCAAGCATCACTACTAGGCAACGAGGTCTAAGCTGAACGGAGGACCTCTTGTTAATATTTTGTGGAGAGTTACTGATGGAAGTCTGCAAAGGTTTTATTTAGCCTCTTGCTTTGTGTGTGAAATGGATGAAGTAGAGGCTGTATATTGAAAAAAGAAAGAGGAAAATAATGAATTTTTACTAGCCCAGCTTAGAGTATTTCTAGATATGGATATTAAGAAAGTGGAAATCACAGGGAACTTACTTAGAAATCATTCTTTACATATAATATCACCTAGGGTTTTGGCAGAAAAAGTAAATTTGAGAAGGAATATTTATGTTTTGACATCCATCCCCATCTAGTGTCTGTGGCTGTTATTAGCAAAATCATCAGTCTTTATTGTATCCTGATTCCTTACACACACACCCCGCCTCCAGCACAACGCACAGTAGAAGTCTGGTTTTGCACAAGCACTGATTTACCTCTGCTGGTAAAAGTCATTCTTTTTTTTAAGGAACTGCAGTCTTTTGGAGTTTTGTGGCTAACAGACAATTACTCCCTTTTCACTGTTCTCCAAGAAGTAACAGATCTAGCTACTGACCTAATAATGAAATTACTTAAGGTCAGGCAATACTTGTCCTCAGCCTCTTGCAACTTCTCATACCATGAATCATAGGCAATGCACAACGTCTCAGTATGTTACACACCAGTACCTTGTATTTGTACAAGTACTAGCAAATGAACTTGCATCAAATGTTTTCATATCCTAGTATTTTTGTTTGTTAGATCTGTGTAGAAGTCATAAATAATACTTTTATTAACATATTTGACTTTAATGACAATTTCAGACAACAGCAAATATAAAAATATGAAATAAAAATCCTGTACCTTTGAAAAGTTTTGTGCCAAGACTGGTAAAAGCAAATTTGCATATCTGAGTGTCTGAAAACACAGTGAAGCTTGCCCATCTAGATATTCATACCTAGAATTATTCTAATAACCATACTGTTCAGTCCTCCAAAATATGGAAGGAACAATTCAAGCTATTGCAAAGGAAAGAAAGATGAGATCAAAAGCCAATAAAATATTACCATTTGTGATTCTCTTTGATGGATATTTAATGTCAAGAAACACTGTTTCCTCTCACACAAATGTGACTTACCTATATAAAATTATAAAATCTCTATATAAATATTAATTTAGTTATTAATATAAACATTATAATATATATATGCATTATCTGAACTAGTTTGCTATATTAGAAATAAAACAACATTAAATCTCAGTGGGACTGAGTGTTGGTTGGTTTTTATGGCTTTTTTTCCCTCCCTTAGAAAGAATATTATCTCAATTCTGCAAAAGATTTCAATTTTATCTCTATCTTTTTAGGGGAGAAATAAAGGATTGTTTGGGGTTTTTTTGAAACACATCTACTCTACTGCTTTTGATGACGTTGTTGGGTATGGATGATCTCTCTTGTACATCAGGGTAGTGTAAACATCTAGAAAATTCAGGAAAACATAACCCAGTTTACAGAAAACAGCAGCTGTTATGCACCAAATGACTTAAAATGCGAATACTGTTTTTGCTTAGTGATTTTGGGTGGCTGTGTACAGCTTCTATAAAAGATATTAATAATTCAGAAGACTGGAGGAAGGATTATAGTATTGTTTTGTTTAAAATTTCCTAATGGTGTCTTTGCCCTCTGTTTTAGTATTAGGCTCTTTTCACAGGCTCCACTATTAAGGATAAACAAAATATTGGAAGCATTAGCCATAAGCTACATTTCTACTCTCTGATATTCAATTAAATGATAGCTGTGTATTCCACTTCTATCTTCTTGGGCTTGGAATATGCACTCCAAAATTTCCGCAGCATAGCTTTCTCATAATTGCTCTATATTTCCATTCAGCTGTTACTCCTTGTCTTCTCATGAGATTTGCTTTCAGGCATTTTTAAGCATTGTTATGAAATGGGAGAAAGTCGAATTAAATTATAAATGAAATACGTAAACTGTCTTGATATCAGGGTAGAAGGCAAATGCTTGAGCAATGTGTCCCTGACATAATCTTGTGTATCTACAAAATGCTTCAACAGTCTAAGCTGTGGGAAAGAATGAGAAAAAAAATCTAGGCAAAAGCAAGGGAAAATATGCACATGAAAAAGTATTGGGAATTACTGTGCTTAACTCACTCTGAGTAAATATCAACTCCAGAGAGAGAACAACTGTGAATTTTACTCCTTTGTTACATCACGCCTTCATCCAAACAGAAGTAACAATGGAGATAATAGTTCAGCAAGGGAATTTTTTTATTTTTTTTTATGAAGAAGATTTTGTGTAGTCCAAAAGCCCAGGGGAATTTTCTTGGAAAAACTGCCTGAAAAATCCTAAAGTTCTCTTGTTTGCTTTCAAGATTCAGTACTAACCAAAATATATTGGGAGAACTGAATCGCCATAAAAATGCTGGATTTTCTCAAAAACACTTGTCATAGTAGACAGACCTTCAGGAGTCTTGGGATGTAGTTTGCAATAAAAAATATTTATTTTTCATAAGATTATTTTTTCTGGATGAATAGAGTTTTCTTCTTCCACACCCCCTGCCAAGTTCTTCTCATTTATTATTTAGTACTCTAATGTAATAACCACTGGGCTTTTTTCCATTATATGTGCAGCTAATTTGTAAATATGGAACTAGATGTGCATGTTAAAATATAGAGGGGATGGGTGTTTAGCATGCCTGAAACAGTCCTTTTATAATATTTGGAAAAACTCGAGTGAAATACAGAGCTTATTGTTAGGCAATATTGGCAGACAAAGATATAACGCTCATGCTTCAGGTAATTTACACTGAAAAAGAGCATCTAGAAACATTGTGGCTTTTCGAGGAGAGTTTAATCCCCCCCCCCTTTTTTTTTTTAGTGTTGGAAATACGGCCCCTTCGTCTCCTCTCTACACACTTGAGCTTTCAGTAGCATTTAAGATATGATCAGCATTAATCTCCAGGCGTGACTCTGAAAGGTCCCCTTTTTGTGTTTTATTATAAGTTTTTATTTTTATGAATTATATTACATGTTATATATTATTATAATATTATTATTGTTATTATAATGTGTAATATGTTATATGTTATACAAATTATAGTTTGCATAAAATAAAAATTATGAGTTTACGACATAGTTTTATCCATAACATAGCAGTGAAGTTCCATACGAGCAAGATGGAAGGGTATTTTGGGAATCACAAGGATGACATTCTGCAGAGACTCTCTGTACACCCACAGAAGGCCAAGCAAAAGAGGGGGACATCTGCACTTTTAGGTTTTGGAGCACCTTTCCTTGGGATACCTCACTGTCAGACAGCAAAATGTCCACCCTTAGAATGGCACAGAGCGTGGTGTCTGTTTATACTCTCCCAGTGACTGACTATATTGGATGCACTGGCATGTGATCATTCCCTTCTGGAGCAAGGAATAAACTCGCTTGAGAATTAGTAGAATGCAACAAATACTTCAAAAATCTCAGACCTTATCCTCCCAAGGCATAAGCACACACTTAATTTTGCTTGTAGTAGTTTATAAAAGCATGATTAAGCCAGTGTAGGGTGGCCAAACATGTTTCGTTGCTTACACTATGCTGTCCTTTGTTAATACTGTGTTCTTTCTGAATTACTCTGGTTTTGAGCTATTGAAATCTGCAAGGCTCACCAGAGGCAAATAATAAGTACTCGTAGTCATCACCAAGACCATTTCCATTTGTAACTTAAATGTTTGCTTTAAGTAATTGTATTAAGATGCTGGGGTTTGTTAAATGTTTAAAACCTTTTAAGGAGTTATCCTCGAGAATTCATAGATTCACATGGTTTAACGTCTGTTTTGGAAGCTGTATCTTGCCTATATTTGTTTCAACTACACTTCAACTAATGTTTATCCTTTCTTACAACTCCAGACAGTGAAAAATTTTTCCTTTGCTGCAGATTATGACCAAGTTCCCTTTGACTTTGCTTTGTGTGTTATCAGTGGCCTCAAAGTGAAAATCTTACTTAAATAAGGTGAATTTTTACCTTTCTTACACTGTAGTTATTCATATGTCAAGAAACAAAAATTCATAACACATTTTTTTAGCCCTGTTGGACCCGCAAAAAAATCCATACAATGAAAAAAAAAGAAAGGAATGGAGTAATAGCTGGAATAAACCAAATTGATTGATTGAGACAGATTTCAGGTTTTTTTATTATTATTATTTTATTTAAACTAATTTGAAAAGAGAATAAAATAGACATCATTAATAATAAATATAAGGGAGGAATGAAAGGAAAGCTAAGAAATATAATTGGGCTTTCAAGTGTGTGGATCAGTAAGGAGGGAGTGCTCTGGTTTGTGTTATTTCTGCCAGGAATGCAGTAGCATATTTGAGGTGCTTTGGGACATTCTGCCTGACTAGCCAGCATCTGACAAGCAGAAAAGGACACAGACCTGTCAGTATTGCCATTTAAAGAGGTAACGATAGAGCTGATGACTGATTCACTCAGTGATGAAGCTCTTCAGCAGCCTCAGCAGTGATTTTCCTTGAAACAGCTTTAACTGAGAAGACCATGAAAAATTTCCAGTAAAATCTCCGCAGCATTTTTTCTGATGACAGAGGCAATACTAAAAAAAAAAAAAAATAATAAAAATTGTTACCACACAGCCTTTTTGATTTGTTCAGCTCTCATCATGCAATGAGATAGATGACATATTTGTGTTTTTTCCCAGGCATGCAATTTATCCAACTTGGAGAACAAGACCTTATAAAAATAATTATTTCAAAGAACTACCTGGCAGCTAGGACAGAACTTTCCTTCGATACTCCTATTACACTAGAACTTCTTCAAGTTCAACCCAACTCCAAGAAGGCCCAGGAAAAAGTTAGGACTGGGTTTTCCCAGTTATCATTTGAAGTTCTTGCACCTCAAAAGTGGTCAGGGTACCAGTTACTTTTTCTGCTAAAGCTAGAAGCTGAGCAAATTAGTCACTTTTTACAGAACTTCAAATGTGACAAAGGCCTAAATTAAAGCCTAATAGCCACCCAGAAAATAAAGACATGTTATTACAGAAAAAAACATAGAAATCTATGTAATCTCTTTCCACAACACCCCACAGCAACACATGGAAAATCCCATGTGGCCTCAGCTGCAGTAGTATAACCAACATGATTTTAAAAATTAGGATTATGGCAGGGAATATTGATTCTACATCGTGCTGTTTTTTTGATCACATCTGATAATCTAGTTCTAAACATGACCAAATCTAAGTTAAAAAGCAAGAAACACCCCGTGCTATTTATCCTCAGTTCAATTTTAGGTGGGATGATGCCCCAAGAATGAACTGTGGTGAAAATTGTCATAGTAAGAAACCCGAGTAATCAAGAAGATTAAAAAGGCAGTTGTGCTGTCTTTGGTACTTACAGTATCTACTAGGCCATATTCTAAAACCTTGCCTGGATGGAAGAAAGTTGAGAGTTGTAGAGGTAGAAGATGTTCCAACAGAACAGTGGAAATGAAAGGCTCAGGGAACCACTATGGAGAAAACAGAGACCACATTGAATTAGGAAAATATTCTAGAGCCATGCAGTATGCTTATAATGCATGTGTTATTTGGTCCTAGCCCTTGCATTTAACAAGGAAGATCTGCTGACAGGCAAATTCTATCTACAGCAAGGCTTGATTTGTGGTCAAGAAGAGATAGGAATAATCCTTTCTGGATAGTTACCAAATAATTTGCATTTATTTGCTAACTACTGATGGGATTTTGCTGCAAGTTGCTGTCTTTGCCACACTTGGTGCTCCACATGCTTGACTGATGCCTGGGTTTGAAAGATCAATGAACATGCAGCAAACCACAGGGACTGCAAGTGTGGAACAGGGACTGTAGACTCCACAGTTGGTTAACTGAGGTAATTTCCCCATTTTGCAGATAAATCAGTATAGTCAACAGTAAATTTTTGGGACATAAATATTTGGGGAATTTCCTCTCTTTCTTTCCTCATTCTCTCATTTCTTTCCAGCTCATTTTTAATTTATTTTTATCTCATTCATTAGGTGTAAGCCCTGGATTACGCAGAATGCTGCTCTTGCTCGTATTCCTGTAATTGCCAGCCTGTGTGCACACCTACTGTACCTCGTGTATAATTCTGGTACGTGTTGACTTCCATATTCCTAAGGATAATTTAAAAGACCAAAAGAATTTTCATATGACCATTTTGGGATCTAATGCTTAAAGATTACTTCAGCCCAGAAGGTTAAAAGTAAGAGCCAAAAAGGATGTGTTGTTTTGTGCTTCACCAAAGATATTCTTTCAATTGATTCCTCGTAGGCTGGGTTGTTTTGGTTTTTTTTTCCCTAGGTTTCTCCCTAGTGATTTTCTTCCTATATGTTAATTAAAACAGACTTGATTCATGCCTTAGTGTGATTTACAGTCCTACTGCTCATAGTAAAGTGTCTTCTTGTTACCACATGTATCGGGAATATTTTTACATGTATAAGTCAACTTTAGATGGTGGAATGCTTTTTGAAAATCTGCCACATATGAATATTTAAAAGGAACCTGTACTTAGTTGAAGCATAGCCCAAGGCTGTTGATCATAATGCATGGAGAGTGCTGGTTATAATCCATGGCCATTGTCTTGGAAATCCCAATAATTTTATTTTCATGCAATAGATGTGGGTTGAATATATTTCTTGGCTGAATAATTGCATCTGTATGTGATACGACTTTACTTTCAATGCTTACTTGAAATACATTTCTGAGAATGTAATTTTGATGTTGCCATTTGTGTCTACTCAGGTTTCTCCTATAATTTTTAAACATTTAGTTCTTTATATTCTTTGTCGATATAAAGTAATATACTTTCATTTTTGTTGCTGAGATCCAAGAATAATCATGTTATTATGTTTCAAAGATTTACATTGGTCTATTTCCACAGGATGATTCAAACAGCTTACATTAAGGAAGTAGGATAAGTCTATCTAAAAACATTTAAGTGATTTCAGAAATGAAATTCTGTTTTTCAGTAGTAAATTAGGTACTTGAGAGTGAAGTTTCACTGGAAGTCAATGGGATGTATTCTGTACAAGCACTGAAGTACTTTTGAAAACTTTCAACCACATGTCCTGTTTATGTCACACTCTAAATTTTGCATGATCAGATGTTGTCACTGGAAGTGGTGGGTGCCTAACCTAGTACCTGCATAACCTTCCTGTTTAATGTGGGAGCAAGTGGTTGAACAGGAAGAGTTGCAACTATAGCATATTTGTGGTGGAAATGTAACTGATAGAGCACCACTCTAAAATGTCTGACACAGAGCAGACTTGTTTTATATTGAAGTGTTTACTGCAACCTTTGATGTCTCTTCCACAGGTTCTTTCATCCATATAGTTCAGGTATCCTACAAGGGCTAATCTGATTTCTCTGAGTTTAAACTCTCCAAACTACACAGCATAACAATTTGATTGTTCTTAAATATTTCCAGACCTCATAAGGAACCGGTCCCTCTGCATGAATGCAAAATATTTTTTACTTCCCTCCCCCCAGTGGAAAAGATCTACTTTTAGAGATCTGCCTAATGCTTTTTGCCTTCATACTGCTACATATAAACATAGCAATGTATTCTGTGGTAGACCTTTTTCAGTAGATAAGATGTCTCCATGTGTTTTAGGCTTTATGTAGCTGTCATATGTTTTTAGATTTTCAGAGTGAAATGTTTTAGCAGGCATTAATTAAATCATTCAAAAGTGCCTTCTAAAAGGACAATGTTTTGCTGCTGCTTTCACCCTTCAACTTCAATTTTGAAGACTAAGAAATAGTGTAAGAGTACAGGGATTTTTTGTAACCTGAATCTTGACAATCTGGGGGAGTTGTCCATCTATACTCTTTAGACTAAGATACAGGAGAAAAGAGTTATATGTTTAATATTTCTACTAAAGAAATATATATATGTGTGTGTATATATAGCTCACATATATGTATGTGTGTGTGTATATATCTCTGTTTCAAGGAAGACTCCCTTGCAGCTTTCTCCACAACTGAAAATGTAAGTGTATAGAACAGAAAGGCAATAGTTCATTTGCTAATATTATACAAGATTTTCACAAAACATTATTGAAATTCCCATGAGTAATCAACTCATAAGCAAAATAATCAATTCATTAGCAAAAATTATTTAGAAATATGTTAAATGTTCTGTATATTGTCAATCAAAGTGAAATGCTAGTAGTTACATCCAAGCAATTAGGTTTGATGAGTGGACAGCTTCTCTCAGAAAAGTTCTGCTCTTTGTGTAATATCTTAGCAGCCTTGAAACTAAGTATTTTAAAAAAAATAAAATAAAATCAAGAATGTTAAATAATATTAGTCCCAATTTCCACCATTTCTGAAGCTCCTGAAGCCATATGTACAAAGAATATAAAAGAGACATTTTGAAATGTTGGAAATGTTCTTTTTCATGGCTGTTTCCTATATTTGCAATTTTATTTACGTAGCATGGTAAACTTAACTCCAAAGGTTGTATCTGATAAGGTTTAAAAAGTGATCGAAAGGAATTCAAGATCTAAGTTCAGGCTATTTTTACCTTAATGTAAAACACAAAAGAGCATGGTGGGCAGGAAAGAATGCAAGGTTTGAATGGTTTTATTTCTCTGGACCTGCTGGGAGAGATGTTGTTGCAGGATATGCCATTCCAGCAATGTTATGCTAATGTGTTAATTGATGCAATAAATGAAAACTTAGCTGAGAGAACATTTTTCTCCTTAAGGAACTTAGCTACTAATCTTTTAAATCATTTTAGAAGCCTGCTTTCCTGCATTACTTCAAGATGCATACATTTATGTTGCCAAAATCTCTATGCATTGAAGTTAATCATGTGATTAGGCTTAAGTATGCGTTTTAGTCCTGGGTGAAAACTGACCCTCCTAACTTCTCTGAGAGGCTTATAGTTTCACTAACAAAGCATGATGGAATCATTTGATGACTCGCCCTTACTGTTTTCTTCCCATTTACCTGTCACAAATGATAAATCCTAGACCTATATATATCAGCACAAATAATAGCTGTGCTATTCCTTTTTGCCTGAGTCTAAACTAGTTTATGTTCAAATTTTATTTTGTTTACTTAAAAAAAAATTAATAAAACTATTTCTGTGAATAAGGTTATGCGTTTTTACATAATAAACAATTTACTTTGGCACTGTACTACTTAAATATGTAGCTGTTACAAGTGCCTGATCCAAAATCCAATGCTATAAGGGGTGAAACTCCCCCAGACATCGATGGGTTTTGGATAAAGCTCAGACAGAAGCTTTGAGCATGCTTGTTACACCAGCTTTTAAATAGAGAATTTGACTTAAGTCCACTGGCTGTAGTTTAAGTGTACTTTTAACATTCAAAGTGAAAAACAAACCCCAGTAGCAATTTGCCATTTCTTTCAATTCAAGCCACCCGTCATGTTACAGCACTAATCCTTTCCTAGTATGAAAATAATGAGTATCCCAGGGAACGCTTGCAAAAAGTGAACGTTTGTTGCAACACTCACAGCAAACGCAAACCCTGAATTTTTCTGTTTCAGTTAATTCTTGAATTTAGGATTTTTATTTTTGAATGATGTATTTTGATTTCAATTTCCCACTAGTTTGAACTTCAGATATAAAGTTGGTTTTGTGCCCTTGTTAATTTTTGAAATATGAATGGAGAAAAAATAGTATAATTAGAAAATTGTTATATATTCTGAATAACATGTTTTAGCATGGACAAAACAATTGTCCAGTGGTGCTTCATTTAATCCAGTACAGATGTGATGCAGATAGCATGAACAGCGTATTTGTGGCTAGACACTAGCTATCACTTTGCATCACATCTATAGTAAATTCCTTCTTCTCTCTCATACTTAGAACAAAGAACTTCAGCTGTTCCAAGCTGTGATAACTAGGTATGCAGATTGTTCATTATGCTCAAAGTCTTGCTGCAGGCAAAAAGTGCACAAACCTTGTAAGCAAAGCCAAAAAATTATTGTTAGTGTAGTTGAAGTCATAAACATTCAATCAAAGACTTATTAGTCTAAACCTGCTTGCTTATAGCCCTGGGGTCTCCAGTATCCTTGTGGACCTAAGTGTGTATTGTTACATACCTGGTTGAGAAGAAACCTTTATGTAGCCAGCCTGTTGCTTAAAATCATGTGTATTTTTCCCATTTAGAGGTGCAGGTGTTGGAGACCATGAAACTTCATGCACTAAGGCAAGGTATGTTTAACACTGAATTGCACATCAGTATGCAATGGGTACCCATAGCATTAGCCAGAAAGTAAAGAAGTTGAAACTGTTATTGAAATAGTAATTGCAGAAGAAACTTGCAGTCTGCGAAATGAAGGAAGCATCAGTTAGAAACCAAAACAAAGCAGACAAATCAGCAAATCAAGTCTGGTTAAATAACAGGCAGCAGTTTAGTCAGAAGTTGATGTGGCTGTTGATGGCATCGGGCCTATTGCACTTTAGGAACAGCTTTTTGGGCAGACAGTTTCAGAAAGGGATGCCATGACTAGTAGCCTCTGTTGTCTTCCCCAGCCAGAGAAACCAGAAGGCTTGTTTCAGGATGTTCAAAATGGGAAAAACCTTTCTTAGCAGCTCACAGTGAGTTTACATGCCATGCACTATGGTCCCTGTGATGGTGTCTAACACCACTGACCTGGACAGCTGCAGTACAGGTTTGCCAGAAAATATTTCAAAAAAATATACAAATGTCGAACATTTAAGGCAGATTACGCAGCTCTGTATTGTAACTGAGCCATATTAAAACAATCTGCACATACTTCCTACGTGTAAAAAAACCCCCATAGCTTCTAAAGTGTTATGTAAAATGGTCTTAATAGCTTTTACCAGATTTCTCCTTTCTATGAAATATACAAATATTGGCTTAATTTTTAGAAGTTAATAGTAAGTGGGCATCTATTAAGATATAATTGTTTGGCTTACATTCACCAGGGCACCAAACATGACTGATCATTTTCCCAGCTGGTGTCTCCTAGTAATCCTGGGAATAAACAGCCCTGCATTTTTCACAAAGTAGGAAATTCTGTGCAATACTGTTAGTGAAAAGAAGCCATCTCACCAGTAAGAAAAGAAGTGGGTTAAGTCTTACAGTTATTGTGGGATATGGAGTACATTCCAGTATCTGAATGAGCTGTAGCCACCTCATTTTTGTATGCCAAAGGGATATCCTACTGCGGGAGGCAAAGGCTTACTGATCTGCTCCCCAGGCAGCTATGGCAGCAGTGCTGAAGTGTGACAAAAAGCAGATAGCCCTGGCTCACCTACAGCAAAGCTCAAAGTTGCTGTCAGAAAGGCTTTTGTCATGCCTGCTGTTTAAGCACTTCTTCCTTCTTTTCCAAATGCTTCTGTTCCCTGTTTGCACGCTGCACGCACTTGCACGATTACTGGGCAGGTCCCTCACCCAATTACAGCTCTGGTTTATGATTTATCAATGTCAGTCTACAATTCTATTCAGTAATGTGGCAGCATCTCTTTCTATATACAATGGGACTAATTGAAAGTAATAATTTCTTTTAGTTCATTCATGTTCTCATGTTGTTTCTGTGAGATTCTGTGGATACACTTGTATTGTACTGATTTGCCATAAAATTACGGTGAGAATAGAATTCAGAATTGCTATTCTAAATTTAGGTTTGATTGCATTGCTACTATGTAATGAGAAATTCAAACAACATTTCTTTCGCCCCAACGTATTAGAAATTGTAAAACAGAGTCTGCAAGTGAAATAAAACCCAGACATTACATATTCTCACATATGAATCATGTATTTTGTCCTGGGGAAAATCATCAAGTTTGTTTTGGGAGGTTAATGTAAGTCTTCTTGAATTATTTTCATTATGATCATAATAATTAATGAAAGTGTAGGTTAAATATTAAATAGCAGGTGGATATGAACATATATTTAGTAATACATTAAAAGTACGTAAAAGGTATGTGCTCAAAGATCTGGGAGAAAAATACTCTGTTACATCAATCTGTTTCAGAAGGTTCTTCTAATTAGTATAGAATTGTTTTCAGAAGCAGCCTACAGGCGAGAAAATGTTATGGGGTATTCAGCAGGCTGAAGGTTAGCTCTCTGACCCCAGTTCCTCAGAAATAGTTTAGGATGTTAAGATTTATTTTTTTTTTTCTGAAATTCAACCTTTAGAGAAATATCTAGCAGTCTTTTGTACCACACCTCTGCTGGCACCAAGTCAACAATTCCAAACCTGCTTTGTATCAAACACAACTGGTGGAAGATTTCTATAAAGGAAGAACACTTGAAAACATGAGTTAGTGAAGTCAAGAGAATTGTGGAGGGTCTACATGTATGGTGCACATGTTTAGATGAATTAATTGTGTACCTTCCAAAGACATTAAAAAACCCCAACAGAATAAATCAGGACTGGCCCTGCCTCCACTCCTCCAAATATCATGGGATATAGTTTACCACATTTTTTTGGTCTAATTTTGGTGTTCTGAAAAATATGTATGGGGGCCTTCATGTCCTCTTGTGAATGTTGCATCTCCATACCTGTTGCAGAGAGGGTGGAAGCTGGAGTTTTCCTCTTTGGATTTGGGAGGATCTGGGAACAAGAAGGTTACCCTTTGGTTCTGAGAGCTTTGCTAGTGCAGCAATGCCAACCCTTGCTCCAGCTTTACTCATGGTTAGCAGGCTTGACAAAGTTCCACTTCACATCTCTGCGAGAGAGGGCTTCTGCAGGGGCTGATGTACAGTAGTTGGTCAACACCGTGAACTGAGCTGAGAGTGAATTTGTTCCCGAAGTGTTCTGTGTCAGTGATCTCACATAACCATTCACCCCAGTGCTTAGAAGAAAAAAAACCCCTTGTGGTCTAGCTGACTCTGAAGTGGACATGAAGAAGGGCTGCAACTTTCTTTCTGATAATTTCAAATAAAATTTCCATCTACTAAAGAATTTAATTTGAACAAAGGAATAACAAAGCCAATATACAATGAATATATACCTTTGGTTTGGTTGCTGTTTGTTACTTTTTTTTTCCTTCTTCCTTCCCAGCACTGCCATGGTAGATCTTTTTATTTTTTAATAGGCTTTTCAAAATTCTTTTTATACCTGCTATGTCTAACTGGAAGCAAACTGCAATACCTCCCTCTAGCAACTGCTTCTACTTTTGTGTAAAATTGCATGAATTATTCTTTCCATTTTATTGCTGTTTGTAGTTATTTTATATCTGATGGTGACACTTTAGTTCTGCAGTCCATGGGAGTTTTGCCACTGATCATTCTTGTGATGTTCTTAAGCTGTGGTAGGGTCTTGGGCCTTTTGTTATGAATAGTACAATGTCTCAGCACTCAGCAAAATTACTAAGCACAATTACAGTGTTTACAGATTGTTTTTTTTATTATTATTTTTAATGTGTGTGTGTCTGTGTGTGATTCAAAATGAATGGTTTTTGCCTGGACAAAATATTAGCTTGTACAGAGTGTCTGGAAACATGATTCAATAGAGAAGGGACAGAACAAAACAATAATTAAATGTCTAGGCTATTGAAAATGATTGCAAATTAGTATGTTCCCCAACCTGAAGGATATAAAATTAATGTCCAGAATGTGACCATGTTTACATTAATCAACTGTGCTCATGAATCCTGTTCCCTGTACCACATTGCCACCTGACCAAATTTGCAAGTTTATGCATACCATAAGAGATTGTTACTTATGCTGATCAGACCCTTAAGAATAACAATTTTTTACCTTCCTTCTCTAAATTTCCTTGTGATGTTCAGTGAAACCCATTATTTAATGTTATCTAAGATTGCTTTAGACAAAATGGCATAAAACTGATATAATCTATTGCTCATGTTATGATTTATCAGATGTAAATAAGCACATGGATTCAAAACCGAAAGGAGCAGAGCACAGTTGCCAGCCTACCAAACTGCACTTTTGGTAAAAATTTCTGTAAAAATTCCTGTACCAAAGGTATTTTTTCACTATATTTAATTATCTTTTAGCATTCAAAAGATGCGCTGTTACCTCTCTGAGGTCAATTTCTGCAACCTGAGTAGTTAATAAGGAAAGAAGGAGTTTCAAATATATTGCTGTACAAGTGTACAGCTTTCTGAGGACTCTGGGTAGGTTACAGTACTTAAACACTGCCATCTTGACATCTAGCTCTGGATCTTCAGCTAATATAAATCCAGATATAAATTGCCATAGCTCTGCCATTTTTTGCAATTTAAACCAAGAGTCTCTCTCCCATCACAGAGCAAAGTTATAACATAATTAAAATTTTGATATGAACACAATTCAACCGGGTAAATGAAAAAAACGAATAATACTGAGTATTTTCTTGTGTGTTGTATGAGGTCTGATTTTAATTAGATTGATACTAATTTGACATAATTATCCTGTTAGCATCAAAAAAGAGCCCTGAGCAGAAACTGGCACTTGAACAAGAACTTTTGTTAATGAGGAAAGAGAAATGGATCCCATTCACTGTGTGTGTAATTGAACAGAACACCCAGCAACTGTATCAAGTTATTTTCAAGTAAGTTTTCACCATGTCCTATGCCCACACATGTTTCTTGTATGGGTGTTATGCACAAGTGACTGTCATATTCTGTTGCTTAGTTAGAAATTTCTCCAAGACTAAATTAAACCACTGAAAGATTAACTCTCAATATTAATAAAAAAAAAAACCACCCCCCAAAAAAACACCAGAAAAAAAAAACCCAACCAAAAACCTGAAAGACCCATCACATGTCTATTTATCTATTTATCCTTTTTCAGTTTTGAAAAAGAATAAACTAAATTTTCTGAGGGAGATAGATTAATCCACTGTAAATATGCACAACATAGTTTAAAAAAGGTTGTGAAAGTACTCTTCTGGTTAAGAACACAGTGCGTGTTGTGCCAGATTCTTTATGCTGAATGAGATTATTTCAAAAATGCCTAATGATGCAGGATCCAGCATCAGCCATATAAATTTTATTCCATATAAAAATCTTTAGATTTATGTTCATAAAGCAAAGAAACTTCTGAATAATAGAGAGGAAATGCATTAGAATTGCAAGTGTTTCAGTGTGTGTTTAACTGATCTGTAAAATCCATATATTTAACTCATGAAAGTAATTTTAAAGTGCATTCCTGAATAAGGATGGCTTCACAAGGCCACGGATTGACTGAGTTGTGGTTGAGTTCCACCCCTAGTTATCTAGTTTGTTTGTCAAGCATTCCTTGGCTGCTCTAGCCACATTCAAAATAAATTAATTTCTTCTTTAAAAAAAAAACAACGGTTTGCACATTTACTTAGAAATTGCCTTGTTTCCTCCCAAGGGTATCTTACCTAACAAGTTGGTGAAGTAATTGCTTTATTGATGGTGACAAAAAGAAGATGCAAATCATCTTCTTTTAGAAACATAAATTAAAGGTTCCCCAGTTGGCAGTCTAGGCTTTCTATGCTCAATCAAAAAAAGCAAAACTGCTTCAAAGAGCACTTCAGAGCCTGGCTCCAGCTTGGGTGCAAAATAATATTTCCCAGAGAACTGTCTCTCTTAATTGCATATGGAGGCTAAGTCAGAAACGTCTGACTGCAAGCAAAGCTTGATGCTGTTAATTACCTATATCACATTCTGCTGTTATGCTCTGGTATGTCTCTACTAAAGTCTGTACTTAGATAACTAATAGTAAGTATCTTTAAAAAGTAAGGGTACATATGAAGATTTTTTTAGATTTCAGGCAGGTTTGATACTGTTCAAATGCAAATAAAGGTGTTCTCTACATTGGAATACCACTGTCTAATAGAAGTCATATAAAGCAACTCAGGTACGTGCCCAGCTGGGAGCTTTCTTCTTACTGAGTTTCTCCCACAGCTGGTTCAGCTGTGATGAGAAGAGGAACCCTGCAGCGGGCCAGGAGCTGCAGAGAGCACAGCAACTTCCCCACTGCCCCCCGCATGGCATCGAGGAATCTGCTCCAGACAGCACCTCTAGCACCTCTCTTTCCTCTTTGAGCTTGTATCATTTCTTCCCTGTTCTACAGAAGTAAAAAGAAACCCCATGTATTAGGTTTAATTTGTGGAGATTTGGTCACGCCAAATATAAATAGATGCATTTGGAACACTGTGGATGTGTTTGGGAAAGGTTTCTTGCTGTGTAAGGTCACTTCTCGTCCTCACATCCAGGCCAGCACATTCTGTTCAGCGGCTCTATCCACACTCAGTTGCAGAGCAGCTTATGACATTAAGTGAATGCGTTAATAGTAATCATTCTATATATTTCTAGCCATCTAAAGGTCAAATGGGTAACCTAAGCTGGATGTCAAGAATTTGTCAGTCATCAGTCAAGGCACAATGGAACAGACCATGGAACAGGTCCTCCTGAAAGGTATGTCAAAACGTATGGATGACAGGGAAATGATTAGAGACAGCCAACATCACCAAGGGCACATCATGTCTAACTAATCTAATGGCCTTCTGTAATGGAGTGACTGCATAAGCGAGCAAGGGAAGTGCTATGGATGTCATCTACCTGGACTTCTGTAAGGCCTTTGATATGATCCCCTGTAACATTCTTGCTGCTAAATTGGGGAGATAGGGGTTTAATGGATGGAAGGTTAGATGGATAAGGAATTGGCTGGATGGACACATCTAAAGAGTTATAGTTGATGTCTTAATGTCAAAGTAGAAAAAGATGAGTGGTGTCCCTCAAGGGTCTGTAGTCGGAGCAATACTGTCTTTGTCAACAACATAGACAGTGGGATTGGGTGCACCCTCAGCAAGTTTGCAGATGACAGCAAGCTGAAAAGTGCAGCTGGTATGCTTGTGGGAAGGGATACCACCCACAGGGACCTCAGCAGGCTGGGGAAGTGGGCCTCTGTAGACCTCTGAATTTCAACAAGGCCAAGTGCAAGGTCCTGCACCTAGGTCAAGGAAAACCTCAATATCACTACAGACTGAGGGGTCAATGGATTGAAAGCAGCCCTGTGGAGGACAACTTGGGTATACTGGTGGATGAAAAGCTGGACATGAGCTGACAACGTGCATTTGCAGCCCAGCAAACCAGTTATCTCCTAGGCTGCATAAAAAGAAGCATGGCCATTGGGTCAAGGGAGGTGAGTCTCCCCCTCTGCTCCACTCTCCTGAGACCCCACCTGGAGTGCTGCATCCAGCTCTGGGGCCTCCAGCACAAGACAGGTGTGGACCTGCTAGAGCAGTTTCAGAGGAGGCCATGAAAATTATCAGAGGACTGGAGCACCTCTCCTGTGAAGACAGGCTGAGAGAGTTCGGGTTGTTCAGCCTGGGGAAGAGAAGGCTCCAGGGAGATCTTAGAGCAACATTTCAGTATATAAAAGGGGCTCATAAGAAAGGCAGAGGAAGACTTTTTACCAAGACTTGTAGTGACAGGACAAGGGGTAATGATTTTAAAGTGAAGGAGGGTAGGTTTAGAATAGATGTAAGGAACAAATTCTTTATGATAAGGGCAGTGTGACATTGGCAGGGGTTGCTCAGAGAAGCTGTGGATGCTCCATCCCTGGCAGGGCTCAAGGCCAGGCTGGACGGAGCTTTGACCAAGCTGATGTAGTGGAAAGTGTCCCTGCCTATGGCAGAGGGATTGGACTGGATGATCTTTAAATGTCTTTTCCAACCCAAACCATGCCATGGTTCCCTGATTCTATAATGCCTGTGTCTCTGCGCACACAGTGATGTGCCTCTTTCAGTATTCCGTTTTGGGGGAGAGGGACTCTGTCAAGGTGCATTTCTTCCCTGACCATACAGTGGGTGTGGATGAATTGCCTTAGACTAAATGGCTTAGTTAAATGTTGAATATTCTTTGCTTTATCTCATGTCCTAATTTTTAGTAGTTTAATCAATTATGCAAATTAAAGACTGTGCTCTTTATCTTCACTTGTTTCACTTGTTGCATTAGTTAACTGTCTGGACCTTTTTAATCTCTCCTTTGCAGCACTGGAAGGGAAGAAATTAAGTATGACATTTCACTTGTGTGGAGACAATGTTATGTATGGGTTTCAAGGCAAAAATAATTGTGTGTTTCTGTGAAAATGTGTAAATCAAGTGTTTCTGATGTACAAGACAGATCTTCATAAATCAGAGCATGTCAAAGTTACTCATAAAGATAGTGCTTTAAAGGAGTAAGAGCCACGGGGATGAAACTTAAATAGGAAATTGAACATTTTAGAAGCTGCATTTAACACCTTCTGTTTAGACTTTCAATTTGCATATACAAGAGGAACTCACTCAGAGAGACTTTCAGCATTACCTTATGAAGCCTAGGTAGACCTGCAATCCTCTTCCACTAATTTTGTTTTATGAGTACTAGGAATCCCTGTGAGTTTTCCAGTGATTAAGCTGAGATATTACTTTGAATTTAAACAATAAATTCCTAAATCTGTTCAGTGGTGTACATTAAAGGAAGCAATTGATTTCAGATAAAATTTTTGCTTCAAAGCAATAACAATATAGAGAAAAAAAGACACATTCAAAGTTATCATTGAATAATTTGGGATACTTTGTTAATGATTCTTCAAAATTGGGTTTATCTTACATTCAGGGCTACCTCTTTGAAAAAAAAAAATTTTTTTGCTTTAAATCTTACCTAAAATAGTTACCAGCTTGTTGTAACTGTACTTCTCTTGTGTAAGAGTGGCATCTGCTGGTAAGCTTCATGCAGAAGCTGAGCCACAGGATAACAGCCACCTTATTTTGGTTATTCTGCAGCTGACAGGGTCTACAGGGTTTAATTAATTTGTTTGTAGAGGCAACCACCACGTCCTATAGAAATTACAGTTGTGTGGGGTGTGTGCAGTGTGGAGAAGTTCTCTCCTTCAGATTCAATTTATAAAGACATGTCTTCAAGTTAATGGAGTGTGATTTTAAATTGATCGCTGATTTTGCACTGCAGTTCCACAGTCTGCTTTCAGTCTTAGCTAGGATGCAATTTTTCACTGAAAATATCCCCTGAACAAGTGCAATAGGACTTGAAAATGCCAACAGATATTCAATGGATGGTCTGACATTTTCAGAGTACCCGTGCCCAGTGATTATGTCTAATGGGTGCCTCTTGGTTCAAGGTGCAATAAAACCCACATATGTATATCATATATCAAAAATATATATGGAGTACCACGATTTAAAAAAAAAAAAAAAATCCTTTTTTTTCTACTGAATGTCAATTCATCCTACACTGGCCAGCTGAAATGAAGAGTCTCACATCGTTAGACATGTAGGGAGGAATGCTAGAATGCTGTCTTAGGCACATTTTGGGTCATTTTGTAAATCTGACTTGATATACTCATCTGCTTCTTCAGACATCGTAACACTTACAGAAGTGGTTCAAGATCTACGAATGTAATCATGTCATTTGGTGAATCACAGAGTTGAGGTGACAACAAAATCCTCTAGCTTTGCAGTGATTAACTTGTTTGTCAGACCCGAAATTCCAGGATTTACAGACTTGATCCAGAGGTGGAAATGAAGTTTAAAGCATTTGCATCTTGCCATGTATAGGGTACCACAGTGAACAACTGCAAATGGAAATTACAGCTAGGTGCTGACAGGCCAGCTCTGAATTTGATAGCTTACCCATTACATGTGTGCACTCATTTTGACTTTGAAATAATGAGAAAAAATGAAAGATGATCAGATTCAGTTTCTGCAGGTACTGTTTTGTCAGGTTGACCTTGGGTGGTTGCCACCACTCACCCAGCTGCTCTGTCAGTCCCCCTCCTCAACAGATCATGTGGACAAAATAGGTGAAGAAGCTTTAGGGTTGAGCTAAAGGCAGGGATCAGTTACTGATTACCATCATGATCAAAACAGATTTGATTTGAGGAAAATTCATTTAATTTTATGTCAATTAAAATAGGTTTGAATAGCAAGAAGCAGGCAACATTTACCGTCATAATCAAAGTAGGCAAAAGCTCTGGAGAGAAGGAAGGATGGAGGCTGATGACCACATGAGGGCTTATGACTGCAAAACAGTTTCAACTGCCTTCAGTGTTGAAGGGGAGCCAAATGTGTCTACAAGCAAAGAACCTGGTCTACCTAACCTTAAACTATGCAAGACTACCAGGAAGAAGTGAGTCATTGTAATGGGTGAATCCCTGCTGCAGGGGACAGAGGCACCCATCTGCTGGCTTGACCAACAGTCTAGAGGCTGGGCAGAGTCCAGGATCTGGGATGTTGTGGAAGGACTGCCAAAGTTTGTCTGGCCCTCTGACTATGAGTCCCTGCTGTTATCCTGTGGAGGTACCAATGATACTGCAAGGGGAAATCTGGACAGTATCAAAAGTGAGTACAGAACTCTGGAAGTGGTAGTCAAGGGTATGGGCTACCCAGGTGGTTTTCTTGTCAATCCTGCCAGTGAGGGGAAAGGGTGTGAGGAGAAGGGCACTAACAAGGCAGGACAGTAGATGGCTGTGGAACTGGTGCTAGCAACAGGGGTTTGGTTTCTGTGACCGTCGGTCTCTGTTTGCAGATCAGTGTCTGCTTAGGAGAGATGGGATTCACCTCAACAAGCAGAGCAAAGCTATATTTGCCAGTAGGATGGCTGAACTTGTAAGGAGGGAGGAGGGAGAGAGTAACCAGCAGTCCTGTGAGGGAGTGATGAACAAGGTGGCTGAGAGCAAAGGGCATGGGGTGATTTGACAGACAGGGATCACAAAACCAACAAACCAGGTCTTAAGTGGGGTCACCTCCAGCACTTCTGTGTAGGCAAAGAAGTGTCTACAAGGCACCATTATGGAGAAATCCCCCAAACCCTCTCCAGGCCCCCAACATGCCTGGGTGCCTCTCTAGAGCAACTGTATGCAAATGGACACAGGATGGGGGATAAGCATGATGAGTTCCAGGCCTGTGTGCGGTGGCAGGGCTAAGATCTTGTTGGGAACCCAGCAAGACACGGTGAGATGGTTCCCATGACTACTGGAGTGGGATATAGCAGAGATACAGGCTCCTGAGGAAGGACAGGATGGGAAAATGGAGGTGGGGGAAAGGGTGCCCTTTATGAGACAGGGCAGCTGGAGAGCATAGAGCTCTGTCTGGGGATGGAGCCGAGCAAGAGCTTACGTGCTAGGAGAGAACAGGGAAAGGTGACATTACAGTGGGTGTCTGCAGGCCACCTAACTGGGAGTGAATGAGGTCCAACAGGAGCAGCCTCATGTTCACAGGTCCTGGTCCTCCTAAGTATTACGAGGAAAAATTCCTTCGCTGAAAGTGTATGAAGCATTGGGACAGGCTGCCCAGGGACGTGGTGGAGTCACCATCCCTGGAGGTGTTTAAAAAAATGTGCAGATGTGGTGCTTTGGGACATGGTTTAGTGATGGACTTGGCAGTTCTGAGTTAACAGTTGGACTTGATCATCTCAAAGATCTTTTCCAACCTAAATGATGCTATGATTCTATACATTAAATTACAAAGCTAATGCAAATGAGATTGTGTGCATTTTGAATACCTTCCACCCCTTTTCCCTCTGTCCCAGGACAGAGTTGTTCCTTTTGCCGTTTATTTTAATGAAATGTGTAGTGCTTAACTGAAATAACACGAGGTCAGTAGTGGGGGTTTTGTTTCTTTTTTATTCCCTTCAGAATCAAGTAATTTACCTACCAAAATGCTAACTTCTTTGTTATCATCTTCTTGCTTAACCTGCCATGACACATCATATTCAGAGTTTTTGTAGATTCACTTATACTCTTTCCTTATTTTGGAATTTATCCAGCTTTAACACTGAGGCAATATTTTGTGCGTAGTAACCTGAAGGTACAAAAGCTTCATTTCTTAAGTGTGCACATTTCGCGAATGTTAATAAAGGCATGGTCAGGTGAATATTAGTGATCATTTCAGCATGGATTAAGTAACTGGCTTGTATCTGCTAGTTACTACCTCTCAGTCAGCATTCGATGCTTTCTTAGTTGAACATTATATGTGGTCATGCTTACAGTCCTGTTCTGTTGAAATGTAAAGTGAAATCAGATTAATTTTAGCCTCCTTGATCACAGATAAAATATTTCCTTTGAAGAGGTAAAACATTCAGCACTGCATGGTGATGAATAAGTGAAGGGTAATGATGGAGGGTCAAGTGCCTGTGAAAGGCAAATCATAAATCATACATAGATTAAAAGATAAAGCCTCTGAGATCCTTTAAAGCTGCCTGAATATTAGATAAAGTCTAGGAACTGTTGAAACTGAAATTCTTGGCAAAACATCCAGTGATTAAAGTGAAACTGGAGCCTGTGGCTCCAGGCAAGTAGTGGCTCCGAGAAGACTGGTCACAAGCTCAGAGAGAGGTGGCAAGGAGTACAGAGATTGAGGGACAATGTGGTTCTGCAGAAGCCTTCTGAACAGCATGGATTATAATGGTATGGGGTTTTTCTATTACGATCTATAGCTTTGTGTTTGCTAGGTCTAGGTACATCCATTTTTAAGACCTATGGTCCTTCAAATGAAATGTATGTAATGGTAAAATCATAGAGTGCATTCTGATGTTGTACCTGTGTTCACCATGCACAAGAGAGTCTGAAGTCACTTGATTTTTGCTATAGCAAAAAGGTGAAAATGAGGTGATTAACTTGGCATCCACTGCCACACTCTGGCCGTGAGGAAGCATTACCATGAGCCAAGGCACCATTCCAAATAATTCCCAGTTTTCTAGGTTCTTCATTTTCAGATAACTTAAGTTTTTCCAGTAGTGATTTTAAACCTCTTGATTATCGATATGTGTTCTCTGTCTAAGTTCTAATTCAGACGGTGGAGTGTTTGTCTGGAAATTATGAATGTCTGTACTTATGATAGAATAACCCCAAGGCAACTTTTTTTGCAGTGATGCTATGAAAATAATTTTCTCATTTTAGTGCTTATTTATGTGGGGAATATATGTACTCATAATTTTCTTGAAAAGAAATACAATCACTTCAATTTCAGAATTTCACTGATACATGATTCTTATTCAGGAGCTTCTTAGAGAAAAAAGAAAAATCTATGGTCTTTCTTAGGCATTTCAATAAAGATTAAAAAAAAAAAAAATCCTATGTGACTATGACTGCAGTTTTAGGTGCATTTCCAAAGGTCAAGACCAGATGAAGTCTGATGTCAGGAGGTTATATTTTTATTACAGAAATCAAGACTATTTAATAGTATCCATTAATGGGAATATGTCTGGGCTTACGAAGTTTTCAATAGGTACAGACATTAACATTTTACAAAAATAACTTTGGCTGTAAAATTATTTCCTCCGAAAGCTGTCTCAGAGACTTGAGCACTCACATTTGCGGGTGCTAATTTAATTCATAAAGGACAGGACATCAGTTTAAAAGCCTTCATAAGCTTTCCTTTGGCCAAGATCTCTCCCTGCTCCTTGTCCCCATCCCTTGTAGGGAATACATGCAAAGAAGGTAAAATTGCCTCTTTTCAGGAGAAGGTAAAATTGAGGCTGAAGGGCAAAATATAATAGAGGCCGCGTGTGAGAGCGAATTAGGTGCCTGGCTCTCGTGTTGGAAGCCATCTCTTGGGTCTGGGTGTCTAGGCTCCCTACATGCTGGTGAAAATGTTAGGTGTTTCAATTTAAGCAATGAGAACATAGAGATTTTATACTGGGTGGTACACCGAGGTTGCTAATGTCACATGCATATCACAACGCATGTTTCCAAAATAGCAGTAGCAATAGTAGTAGTAGTAGTAGTAATAATAATTGTAATAAAATTAAAATTATTAAAATAATAAAAATAATACAGCTTGAATGACTGCTGTAAAAAAATTCTAGTTGACTTTTTTTTTTTAATTTGAAAACACTTAAAGTGATTTTTGCTTCCTATTGGAATTTTCTTGTTTCCTTCAGAGGGTGCTGTGCAATTGTTGATTCAAGCCTGGTGTTGGAAGCCTCTGGTAGAGAGGTTCTGCCCAGACAACCTGTGCTCAGTAATTTCTTCCTGAGTTACTAAGCTATCCCCTGAAAAAAATGCTTAACACCTGCTTCTCCTGGTGGAGCTGGGGGGAGAGAGGCACCTGCTGAGTGTTACATGGCTGCTGGGTGAAGAGGTTTGTATCAAACTCCTGCAGTGAAGACCCCAGTGTCTGGAAAATCTTGTTTCAGGAGTTTGTGTGGATCTAGAGCCCAATTCCATGTCTTGGCTGTGTTTTTGTCTCTGCAGTAAATTACTGAGGGGAAAGAATAAAGCAAATGGTTTCAGGATAAGAAGGTCTGTTTCCAGTTATGAGAAAGGCATAGAGCTATATTCTTCTTGCTAATTATGCTAGCATTAGATGAGCTTAATTTCTGATCTTATGAAGGGAATCAGCTGGGAGAGAGTCAGAACAAAGGCTTATCTCGGGGAGTTTCAGGCAGATTTCCAGAGTTGCGGTGAAAAGCATTTATGGGAAGAACGAGAGTTCAGGCAGCTCAGAAGATCTGTGGTGGAGAAGAGGTGCAGTGCCACGTCGACGGAGGCCGAGCCAGCAGACTTCATCCCTTGGCCTGCATGAATGCTCCAAACCTCACCCAGCAGAGGCCTGGTGGTTCAGAGCTAAATCCACGTCCCCTGACCCAGCCTCTTCGTTCTGCATTGGCCAGGGAGTCCATCAGATTGCTAGGCTTCTCTTTGCCTCAGAAAGAGAGAAGGATGCAAAAATTCTACTTAAAAGTCTTTTTCTCCTCATTGTCCAAGGCTTCAGTATTCAGAAATTAATACTGAAGCTACTTTGCACAGATACCTTTGGAAATATCAATTGACAGCGGCCCACATCAATCCTTAGATGATTTTACAGGCTGCAAAGGTGTTTTCAGATTAGTATATGTCCCATGTGCTCTGCTGATCACTTTTTCGAACAAAGAAACTGCCCTGTAGGTTCAGCTTCTACAGTTCTTAAACATCTGATTAACCTGAGCATACAAGCAATAATAAGCTAATAATGTAGTTCAAACATGTGCAACAGAGTAAAATTCATAGTGCTTATGTTTTCATGTAAGATTTAATGTTTCTTCCTGGGATAATGAACCTGATATTTCAGTAACAAATATCTATTTTATTCCTGAAAGACGTTAGTTTAACTAAGCAAATGAAAAATATTAGACTGAAAGAAAAAAGACCCATTACCTTTATCAAGATCTCAGTTAGGGCTTCTCACTATCTTAGTTAACTGAAGTGAAATTTCACATAATGATGTACAAAAGGAAAGATTTAAGAAATAGATTTTCTTAAAAGAAGCTGACATTATGTCATGGTCTAATGAGCCTCTGCTGTTGCTTGTAAACTTCTCATAAGCTGTAAAAACACATTAGAATTATTGTAAGACAAACTTTCTTCTGTTAAGATACTTAAAGCAGACATTGACTTGCATCATGTTGTGGTTTTCCATTTTGATTCTATCAAATTTAATTAAAAAAAATAGTACAGGTTTTCTTTTCTTGTGCAATACATAACAATATTTTGAAAAATAGATTTTCCTAACAATCATGGTTTTAAAGGCCAAGTTTTCTCTTTACTGATTCTTACAGATCCTATGCTCAAGATTCAAATCAACCTGAATTTGTTGAAAGTTTCTGAAAGGCAGTAATATCTCAGATTTTTTTTCCCCTTACTTTGTAGGTGCTTTCTTACATGTTTGTTTTGGTGGGTCTACGTTTTTTGAGATGAGCCTTATCACCATTAAGTTTCATATGCTTACTTATGTTTACTTGGATACCCAGAATTTTTTCAATTTGGACTGCCTTAGATTTTTCCATGCATTTAATGCAAATTATCTGGCTGATTTTGTAGGCAGTATTTAATTGAATGTATTCCTTGTCAAAGAAGGTGGAGACTTGTCATTCAGTGTTACGCTAGCTTATATCACAGACTTGCATTTCATCTTCTCTGAAAATGTGATTCTGGAACCGTACATTCTGGAACTGCTGTATAAATATTCTAGCCTTCTGATTCTTTGGAAAGACTTTTATTGCAACTTGCGTAACAATCTGTGAAACACATAAAAATTCACGGTTGTTTTACTCCAATTTATATTTGTATTTATTTATTTTACTAGGCAGAAGGGATGACAGTGCCTAAATGCCTACTCACTTCTATGCAAATTTCTGAATGACTGGAATAATCTTGTTTTCAAGGATTTTAATATCTCTGAAATACTAGTTTTTTAGTGGAGGCTAACAGACTTGCATGATGCTTTCAGAGCAGGCAGGGAGTCTTTCAGAAATCCAAGCTCCTTAGACTAGTTACGATCCAAGTAAGATTTAAACAAGGAAAAGTAAGCAGTTCAGTGCTGCTGGTCTCATTTGTATCTTTGCAAGGCTTTTTTGTTAAGCAAATGACAAATTTTGGGATTTATCACATGAACCCAAGCATGTTGCTGCTGCTTTGTCATCAGCAACGGGCTGAAAGGTTTGGGGTTTTTTATTTGTTTTCTGCATGTAGGATGGTTGCTTTAGTGGAGTAAAATGATACAGTTGTTTTTCTGATCCAGGCACTTAGAGATATCCTCTCTAATGGAAATGTTTCATGTCCAGTGGAGAAGCACTGGAAAATGCCAGAGGAAACCTACCACTTTTCCAACTTTATTGATACTTCTTATATTATCTTCTTATATATAATCCTCTATCTCTGATAACCCATGCTCCTTTAAGTAAGGGCTTTATCAAAATAAGCTCTCAAATAACCTGTAACCTCATCTAAACTTCAGAAAATCAGACACGGTGAAGATTTGGCCAAAAGACTTCAAGTTCAGGGAAAGGCAGAGGCAGCCAGTCAGTGGTCTGTTCTGCAATCTGAAACACTATGCTCTGTTATTGCCACTCTTCCCATGCAGTTATCATTGTTGAATGAAGCAGAATTTCTTTACACATAACTGCTGTTATACACATCATAATATGATACTGCTCAGTGTATGCAATACCTGGAAAAAGTACTGCTTACCCTTGCTATCATACATGAAACATGACCATTTCAAGCTTTGGTGTTTGCATATGAAGTCTATGGGAGATTGGCTCTTTAGTATAAGTAAGAAGTATAGCTATAAAATAAATTAAAAAATTGGGAGGGAGGAGAATTCAGAGAGACACCAAATTTCTGCTATAACTCATATACACGTTCATGTTTACCTTTAATGTACTGAGAAAAAAGAAACATAAAAAGCTAATAGTGCCATACATTTCTTTAAATTTTGGTAATGGTTTCTTTAAAAACTGTAGTGAAACCAGATTATTCATATCTACAATTATCTTTGAAATTAAAAAAATAAATCAGAATGTCTGGACCATTGAAAAAGAGGAGGTGAAATGCTATAAATGAACCTCAGTAGATGAAAGCTGGGATATTATACTGAGGAGCTTAATTGTGCTGTCTTACCCTTCCCTAGCCACCTGCTTTTGAAGGTAATATCTTGGTCTAACTGAACCTTTCAACATGACTACTTTCAGTTTCCATCATTTTAGTTCATCTTCTCATACACCTATTTCTCAGTACGTGCCAGGCTTTAAACACTGCAGTAACCCCATTGGATCTAATGGGAATGCTTTTGTCCTTTAAATTTAGTGCATGGTTAAATTTTCGGAGAATCAAGATGGATATGTTTGCACAGGAAGAGAATTACTTGTTTGGATTTTTAAAGGCAGCATTCAGAGTGCAAAAGGAACAACACGAAACACTGCACCTGTCATTAAGTTTTTTTGAGGCTGCAAAACCTGCTACAGTGGTATTATTCCATAATTTAATCTGAAGAAAATGCTAGATTTAGTTGTAAAGTCATGGAATCCTTTCATATTATTGCCCAGACAGTTGTATATAAAACTGTTGAGACCAAAGATTAATTATTTGCAGCACAGGCTCTTAAGTTATTAAAAACAGAGATAAGCTGAAGCCAAATCTGTTCCATTGCACTTTTAAATGTAGAGAGCCATTGCTATGAGCAGAACTTATTTCCCTTATTTTTCTTTGTACAGCTATAAATAGGAAATGTGATTTCATCCATTTATAAATGAAGACCTTCATTACTCATTTGTGGTTTTTTTTATACACACAAGCTAAATTTGTTCTTTCATATGGTGCAGAATGAAGATCCCTGTCAACTGTAATTGCTGTATGTGGAAGACAAGTGCTACATTATTTTTCCCCAGTGGAGTGAATATTTGCTGTGTTTAATATCATGAAATTTGATTTCCTCATGAGCTAATCAATAATCTGAGGCTAAATGCTGCCATATCTTTCTCATTCTTCTTTGATGATAGGTTAAAATCCCAAAGTGCTTATTTCTTTTTCTGGGTATTGTTTTTTGCAGCAGGAGCTGCACACAGAAATGCTAGATGAACTGATGCTAACTGAGAGAAGACCTGAGATTCTTACCAACACAAGCACAAGGAACTGACAACGACCTGCAGCCCAGCTCTGGGTCACCCACTGGTAGTTGTGCAGTAGAGCTTTAATCAAGAAGGATCCATGGAACATCCTGTCTTCATGTCCTGACATTGTGCAGCTATGGAATGTTTAAAATCAAGCAACAAGAAACAATAGCCACACCTGAAATGTGCCAGAGGAAGAGAACAAGAAAGGTCAGGTTTCAATAGAATAGCAAGGAAATTGGGGACTTCAGATACCAAAAGTGGTGATGGGGTCAAGCCTGAGGTAGTGAGCCCGATCTATCTGCTAAGCCTCTGACAGATCCATCATCTTAAATCCTGTCTCCGGTTGCACAGGATTTCCACAGAAAAGTCCCTTCCCACCCACCCCTCCTCCCCCCGCCCAAGAAAATAAATCTAGAAATTATAATTATATTATAATAAATATAATTATAATCAAAGGAACGTTATAGGAGGGATCTTTTCTGAACTCTGCAGACAGCTGAAAAGCACAGGATTAACATAGTCTAAATATGGTGCAAATGGGCAGTGACCCAGTTTTGTCTTGATCCCCTAGGCTATGCCAAGGTAAAAAGCAAATGTCTTTCAAAGGAAAATGCAAGTCCTATATTTGATAAAGATCTCCTGAGGAAGACCAGTCTTTTGGAATCCAGATGAATATTACTGGAACCACATGGTTTCCAGGATGGGTTGCTAAAAGTTAATTAATGCTTACTTCTGGAGTGAAGCCTTTGGTGATGCTGAAGATTTGTAACTCCCTGGAATGTTCTCCTTCATACAATTATTACTTTAGATTTTTCTGTATCTACAGTCATCAAATGAGCCAATTCTTATGAAACTGAGCTGTATTAGAGGGCTTCTTGGACCCAGTACTGAACATCATCACTTAAAAAAGATCTCGGAGGCATGTTCTCTTATCAATGTGTTTTTTCTTCCTGCTAGCAGCTTCATTCTGGTTTCTGTGTCATTTATTCTCTGAGGCAATTTTCTCATGGGACGTCCTGCAAAAAGTAGTGCTTAAGCTTCCTTCTCATCTCTGTAGTCTTGTCTAAAATGAGCTGCATTGAGAAGTGCTGGAAGAAACGGAGAATTACCATTGCTTTTCCCTAAGGCTGAGATTAAAGCCATTTTGCTTTATGTTGTTCCTTCCAAAGGCAGGAAATAAGGCCATGTTCCTCTGTAATTCTGCTTTCTGTTGACAATTTTGGCTTCTTCCAATATAATTCAGAGACTTCTTCTTTTTTTTTTTTTTTTTTCTGAAAAAGTTGGTGGACTAAAAGCTTATTAATTTAACAATAGGCCTGACTCAAACTAGTGGTGTTTGCCTGCCAGTCTGCAAATGTTCATGCAACAGAAGACTTTGCACATTAATACATATGTCAGTTTCAGTGGGTTTCCTTTTTTGCTCTTAAGTAAGTATAGTATTTAATTTCCTAGCTAAATCACTGCCTGTACTCTAAAATATTCCTGTAAATACTTCATGCTTTGGTTTTGTGGTTGTTGTTGTTGGTTTGGTTTTTGGTTTTGTTTTGTTTTGTTTTTAAATTTTGGTCATTGGGAATGAAAATATAAAATGAAATTTTGCTCATCTTTTTATGAAGATCCAGTTTCCAGTATCTAATGTGTGAAACATCATTCTGTACAGACTCGGTACACACCATAAAGTGTCTGGTTTAACAAGTTTCAGGAAAGCATCTCCCTTTCCCTGTAGTATTTGAGTTTAGCTCCTTGATTAAACAACACGACAGGGTTCAAGTGCTTAGGAATACATCGCTACCTCCGTGCCCACAAGATGTCAGTGTGGATTCTTAATTCACTTCTACTGTTACTCTCTGCCTTATAACATTGCTGAAAATAATGGTGACAAACTTGGGCAACCCTTTCTGCAGACATTTCCTTCGAAGCTGAAAGAGGAAGGAACAACATAAAGCAAAATGGCTTTAATCTCAGCCTTAGGGAAGAAAGTAAAAATCCCATTATTGACCTGCATCTGATCTTTGCCATTTCAAGGGACTTTTGGATCAGGCTGTTGTTTCTGATCCTTCCTCGGAGAAGTACTCTGGATGTGTCTGTTGCCCAGCACAGCGGTGCAGCTGGACACTAACAGGGCTGGTGGGTTTTGAGCAATACAAGACATTGCTGAGGGTCAGCTATCCAGTTTGGAGCAGAAACAAGATGGTAGTCATGTGGAGTTGTAAAATCTCACTACAACTGCTCAGAGATACAGCTTGTTGGGCTAGGATCATTGCACTGCTAACGTAGCATAATGATTTTTTAACCTGGTGTGATATTTCTGCAGTGGCTTGCATTGCATTTTATGGGTGCTGACATGTGGTTGGGATTAATCGGTTATCTCAGTCTAACTAATGTTGTTTGGCAATAGGTGCTGCATGTTCATCTTCTTCTGTTTAAAGCCTATTAAGCTCCATTATTTTAATTCATATTGTTTACTATATCTTGCTATATACACATCCCTGTAGTGGGGGAAAAAGTCAGCAGAATTTGGTAAGCTTTCAGTGCCCAAAGAGCTGTTGCTTAAATCCCACTGAATTTCATCTGAGTTGCCAGCTTTTGCTGAGGAGAATTCAATTGACCTTAATACTATGGATATGTAGCACAATAAGAGGCATTTAATCAAGTCTCGCACTCCACTGCTTTGAAAGCCTGCTTGCAAACTCTGAAGAGATCCTGATAAACATTTTATTAGAATGCATTTTTAATCAAAATAGTTTATTTCATGCAGCTGGATATAGGAGCCTTTTACAACATTTCTTGCTTTAGAGAAGTGAGTGAACTGCTTAGTAGACTACTTTATAAACAATATTCTTTAAGTGAGAGTTGAAAAGAAACAATGGTTTTGAACCAAGATTATGACAGAACTGCAGAAAACATTTTCTAGCAGCATGCATAAAAAGAATGTGAGTGATGTGCCTTGCATAGCAGAATGTGGTTTTATTTCAAATATGTCTCCCAGGGTAAGGTAAACAGCAGGGAATCTACATCTATCAAAGCCAAAGCTGCTATTTCTAGGCAATTAAAAAGAAGTTTAAAAACATATCCTTTGCCTATCATTAGGAAGATCACTGCCCCCCCCCCCCCCCCCCCCCCCCCCCCAGTAAATGTGGAAGTGAAATAATACAATAAAAATGTTAAAGAAGAATTCAGGCTGCAAATGTGAATATATATTTTAACTGTGTTTCATAAAATGTATTTTTCTTGTACTATTGCAGTACATCCAAAAACCCCAGTATGTTCAGTATGTTCTTTAGTCGAATTTTTCTATCACACCTTTCTGTGTAATTACACTTGTGGTCATCCTTAAACATAGCTTACTGTATTAGTGGATAAGCTGGGAACTAGAGGTGTGAGAGTCCAAAGGAACAGTGTGTGCTTCCCATGTTTATTACAATGTGAAAAGCAGCACTATTACTTAAAACAAGATGGTGAGATATTAGATCTCAGATATTTGTGTGGGAAAATTCTTTGTAAATGTTAAGACAGTATACCATTGTTCACAACCAATAATATGACTCTTTGAAGTTAATTTATTTATTTGTTTACTTATTATATGCCTGGCATGTTTTCAATACTTGCGTTACAGAAGCCTTCTCTCATATACTCTTTGTCAGGGACCTTAGGAGTAGATATGATGGAAATTTCCCAATCTGGGAACATATCTAGGTGTTCTTGTGGGTCCCACTGACTCAAATGAAAGAAGAATGATCTAGGATTTCAGCCCATGCAAACATCTTTTGTTTCGTGCAAACATTATAGAAGAAAATGTCAAGTGTAGAATATAATTCTTGTCAGTACCATGTGTTCTGTTTACTCAGCTGAATAATTAGTCTGCCTTTGGTATAGATTCAGTCTTTGGTACTGAACATTTGTTTCTTGCTATTTTGAAACAAAATCCCAATTCCTGAAAAACATGATTCTGTGATGATACTGTTTGATGGCCCTTTATCATATAGATAAGTTCCCTATCTTTGGCAGGTGTATGTGTATATACTGCCTTTGGCTCTTTTTGAGCACTGTTTCTTTTTTTAGTGGATGTTACCAAGTAGGACTCTCCCATCAGTAAAACCATTGTTAATTTTCAGATGTAAAGAACAATGGCAGCTCAGAGAAATAGCCTTTAGCTTCTACAGCAAATAAGAGTATTCTTTTAAGATGCTGATATCAACAGTACCCAACTGGACTACCACGTGTTGGTGGATGTTAGCAGGACTGAAAGACAGATATATACTATATCCTGTACCTTTAACCTGGTCAGAACATATTGTTACTCCAGTGAGATTTTGCCTTATTCATCACTGAAGGAATTGCTGAAGGAAGGTAATGTCTTGTTGGCTGCTTCCTTGGCTCTGGGCTTGCACACCAGTAGCTGAAGAAGCTTTGATGACCTGTATAAGGACAAAATGATCCTTTTTAATAGGTATGGAATCCACAACCAAAATGCTATTTTGAGTGATAAACCTTTCAATGCATGTGACCATATTTTGAGATGGTCAAATGACCGTGTTTGAGCAGTACTGAATCTTCCTACATTTTCCATCTGGTCTCTTAAGTAAAAGAAGTTAAGTCTTTTGTCACCCTCTTAAGTCCTTCCTAATAATGTGAACCCTTTGGACAGTTTCAATAAAATTTGACAGATGTGAAAGAACACCTCCAGGATAATTAAATTCCTTCAAGTGCCACAAAAGTTAAGAGAAGAAAGGGTCAAATCACTTCCCCTTACAAAGAAGGCAGCAAGCGTTGTCTCATGGAGGGGCAACACAGAGGGCATGAGCTGTTCAGGATGTTTCTGGAGTGCATTGCTGATAACTTCCTGACACAGGTGACCAAGGACCTGATGACAGGAGATGGACCTTATTCCTACAAAAAAAAAAAAAAAAAAAAAAAAAAAAAAAAGAACTGGCCAGGGATGTGAAGGCTGAGGGAAGCCTTGGCTGCAGACATCATGAGTTCAGGAGTGGGGTTCAGGATCTGAAAAGGAGGGAACAAAGCAAAAAGCAAGATCACAGGCTTTGACATCAGGAGAGAAGACTTTGGTCTGTTCAGGGATCTACTTAGAGGAATGCCATGGGAGGCAGTTCTGGAGGAAAAAGGACTACAGGAGAGGGAGAGCAGGTAGATTTTCACAGATTGTCTCTGCCAAGCTAAAAAAATGTCCAACCCCACATACAAGAGGACGACAGGAGGCCTGAGTAGATGAACAAGCAGCTCCTAGCTAAACTCGCACTAAAGAAGGAACACAGGCGGTCGAAGCTGCTTCAGGTAACTGTGGCAAGAATACATATAGAAACATGGTTCAAGTGTGCAGAGATGTGGAGTTAAGAAAGCCAAAGCTCACTTGGAACTGAATCTGAAGAGGGTGGGAAGTACCATGAGGTTGGCTTCTACAAGTACACTGGCAGCAAAAGGAAGACTAGGGACAATCCCAGCCCTTTGCTGGACTCAGTGGGGAAGCTAGTGACAAAGTGGGTGGAAAAGGCTGAAGCACTCAATGCCACCTTTGTTCAGTCCCTACCTGTAGGATTTGCCTTCAGGAATATTAGGTCCCTGCACCAGTGGGGAAGCTCAAATCAGTTAGAATTTAGCCTGCTGTCTTGGTTTCAGCTGGGATAATTTTCTTCCTAGTAACTGGTACAGTGCTGTGGATTTTTATGTAGTACGAGAACAATGTTGTTACCGTGCCGATATTTTGGTTGTTGCCAAGCAGTGCTTACCCTAAGTTATGGACTTTTCAGTTTCCCGTGCTCTGCCAGTGCAGAGGTGCACCAGAAGCTGGGAGGGAGCAGAGCCAGGACAGCTGACGCACACTAGCCAAAGGGATATTCCATACCATAGAATTACATGCTTAGTATAAAAACTGGGCAGAATTGGCCAAGAAGCCAACTGCTTGGGGTCTGGCTGGGCACCAGTCAGTAGGTGGTGAGCAGCTATACTGTGTATCACTTATGTTTTTGGGTGTTTATTCCTCTTTCTTTGTTCTTTCCTTTTCATGATATTATTATTATTATTATTCTAATTGTTGTTGTTGTTGTCATCATATTATATTATATTTCAATTATTAAACTGTTCTTATCTCAACCCATGGGTTTTACCATTTTTCTGATCCTCCTCCCCATCCCACCAGTGGGGTGGGGAGGTGCATGAGCAGGTGTGTGGTACTTAGCTGCTGGCTGGGATTAAACCATGACAGTCGTTTTTGGCACCAAACATGGGGCCCACTGGGTTGAGATGATGAAAAATCTGACAGGAATGTGTTAGAAAAATTTGCTATAAACCTTAATTATATTAGTTTAGTAGTTGCTGGTCACAGTGTTGATTTATTTGCTCTCAGAGTTGTTGCGCTTGCTCTTAGAGTTGCATTACGTAACACCTTACTCGCTGTACATGTTCCCTATCGTGCTGTTATCATCTCTGGGGGCTGGGCTGAGTTTTTTATTCTGTTGTAATTTGTAACACTCATTTATGATACAGTAAAGTTGCTGGTCATGAGACTATTCTGGTAGTCAGCATTGCTGTCATCTCCATTCTTTGGGAGCCATCTATTGGAAACGATTAATAATTACACCTTTTAATTTTTCTGCTCAGAGCCAACCTATGGAGGAGACACCTTACACATTCCCCCCTTCCCTGCCAGACTAATTACAGTAGCGTGAGAATTTTAAAAATTTGAATATCCATGGGATGTTGTAACAACATGGCCCTATTGCTAGGAACAAGCATGTTGCTGACTGTGTCCCAGATCTTGTTTAAGGTTAAAAAACTGTTTAGGAATGCCACTCAGAGATTTACCTGGATAGTTATGAGTTGCAGGGTGCATGGGATAGTATGGAGAAGTAAGGACAGTGTTTTGGAACTTCACCTCTGAATAAGTGCAGAATTTAAAACTAATAAAATATTTGGAAAAAGTATGCTGTCACCCTGGCAATTCCAGAGACACAAATCACTGCTGTGTGCTAGGCCTGGCCATGCCTGCTGAGCATAAGAAGGTCTCTGGATGTGATGACAAAGCGACAGGCACTGCAGCTACCCCAACCCAGGTGACAGACACCATGACTACTCCAACCCTGCAACAGGCACTGCAGCTGAACCAGAGAACCAAGCCATGCCAGCATCAGCCGCTCCTATACACATGGAAAAATGGACAGGAAAGCCAGCTTGTTTAGTTGAAGGAGCACAAAGCAGAACAGAAGGAAGAGACAGAACATGAGGTAATGACTCAATCTGTCGCTGAGTGAGTGACAAGTTATCTGAAAATATTTCCGCCATTGTCCAGGTGAACACATTATCACCTGGCTGCTCCAATGCTGGGATAATGGGGCTAGTGGCCTGGAATTAGAGGGTAGGAAAGCCAAGCAGCTAGGATCACTTTCTAGGGAAGGGGCCATTGACAAGGCAATTAGAAAAGGGACACAAGTCCTTGGCCTCTGCTGGCCAATGTCATTGCTAATTATCTTTGAAAGGTCATGGTGATCAGGGAAGGTTTATGAGGACTTGAAGTAAGCAGATGCCACTCCTACTTTGAAGAAGAGCTAGGAGGATCTGAAGAACTATAGGCTGGTCACCTTCACCATGACTCTATGGAAAGTGGTGGAGCAAATGATCCTGAAAACCATTTAAAAATTTATAAAGGACAAGAAGGTGATTTGGCATTGTCAGTATGGGTTTTGTGAGGAGGAAATCATGTTTACCCAACTTGATTGTGTTCTATGAGTAAATGACTGGCTAGGTGGATGAAGGGGGAGGGCTGGATATAGTTTACTCTGGCTTTAGCAAAGCTTTTGACACTGTATCTCATAACATACTCGCAGGCAAAGTATGAAGCACAAACTAGATAAGTGAACAGTGAGGCAGACAGAAAACTGGGCTCAAAGGGTTATGACAGGCCATCTGGAGGCCCGTCAGTTGTAGTGTACCCCAGTGTTGATTATATGGCCAACAGCGTTTCAATATTTTCATTAATGACTTGGTTGATGGGACAGACAACACCCTGAGCAGGTTTTTAGATGATATCAAACTGGAGGGATACACCAGATACCATGATGATATATCAGTTGGTTTTGTAGGCATCAGAGGAACAGCAACAGGCTGAAGTAATGGTCCAACAGGAATCTCATGAAGTTTAACAAAGGGAAATGCAAAGTCCTGCATCTGGGGAGGAATAACCCCAGGCACTGGTGCACACTGGGGGCTGACCAGCTGCAAGGCAGCCTTACAGAGAAGGCTCTGGGTGTCTCAGTGAACATCAGGTTTAATATCAGCCAGCAATGTGCCCTTGTGGCAAGGAAGTCCAACAGCCTCCTCGGCTGCATTAGGAAGTGTTGCTAGCAAGTCAAAGGAGATTATTCCCCTCTACTGGTGAGGATACATCTGGAGCACTGTGTCCAGTTCTGGGCTTCCCAGTACAAGAGAGACATGGGCTCAGTGGAGCAAGTTGTCTGAAGGGCCATGAAGATGATGAAGGGACTGGAGCACCTGCCATATCAGGAGAGGCTGAGAGAGCTGTGACTTCAGCCTGGAGAGGAGGTGAGATAAGTAAGATCTTATTAATGTGGATTGATAATCTTGTCAGAGGAAGTAAAGAAGATGGAGCCAGAGCCTTTTCACTGGTATCCAGTGGATGGACAAGAGGTGATGCGCATAGATTGCATTGCAGAATTTCCATTAAATCTAAGGAAAAGCAAATACTGTGTGGGTAGTCAAGCACTGGAACAGGTGGCTCACAGAGGCTGCAGAATTCCCTGTGTGGATCTCATCACATCATTGGGTTTTAGAGATCTCCTATCTGACTTCAGGAATGAATCCCACTTAAGAACTAAGAACATAATCTTCACTCAGGTTCAATGTTATGCTAATGACTCCTCTGTTAGCAAAGGAATCACCCACTACTAGTCTTGGTAGCTATTTTGATTGCATCAAAACACTTTTTTTTTTTTTTTTTTTTTTTTTTTTTTTTAGTTTCAGGTTGAGACACCTGATCAGTTTCACTCTGAAACGAGATTTAGAAGTACTTTCTGTTTATTTTAGATGTGGACTGCTTTGGAGAAGACTGACTCCATGTTTGCAATTAAAACATCAGGTCTCTACTGTTTAGTCTCTGAACATATAAAGATGCAGAATGCCTGCAAACATATCTCCAAATTTATGAGTTTATTTCTCTAGAAGTTCAAGCTCTTCATGCTCAGTAGTTCAGTCTTTAAAAAGATGGCCATGTGACCTCTCTAATTCAGAGTTCTTGCCTTTTGCTGAAATAGTAATGACATCAACCCTTAAAAACATACACTTGGTCTAAAAATAAAGTAAGTGGTTTGTCAATATTGTCTAAACAAACTCCATAGCATTATCTCAAGTTGTTATCTAGGAGAAGAATTTATCACACTAAACTCATCCATGATTTTGTTTTTCTGAGATTTTAATATGATCCCCTACATCTATACATATGTCTTGGGGACTTAGAGTTGATGCTATGATGGAAACATGGTCTTATCTGAGAGCAAAGGGCAGGATGATCTTGTCATTACAGTGCTGCCCAGAGCTGGAAGAAATTTGGGATTAATTCTGGTGTTCTTCTTAAGCTTTCTGTATGAACATTGGCTAGTTGTTTTGGGTGAAAATCACCATAATAACGCCAGAGCTGAAGTGGTACCAAATGCTTCTAACTCACTTCCCCTGCTAATTTCTGTGATCTTTATTCTCAAGATGGGGTAGAAATTCTTCTCTACTGTTCTCTGTCTTCCTGAATATTTAGACTGTAAGATGTTTGGCTCATGGGTTGACTCTTAATGCATGTTTTTATCATATTTACAATATGGCACCACTCTCTGGAGAGGGAATTTTAATAGTAATAACTACACATTAAAAGTCATCCTAACAACTTGAAGAGGGTGAACTGGAATGACATATTCAGTAATACTGCCAAGCTATATACCTTTCATCTAATCTAATTATAAAGATACTGTGCCTACACAAACAGTGACTGCATTAGTAAGGATTGAGTTAATTTATTGAAAGGTGCTGCAAAAGACTTCTGAAGTAATATTACCTTGCTCTGAATGTTAGAATAATAACAAACACAAAAGTCCTCGTTCAACCCATGTAGCTTTGAGACCCACTTAACAGATGCCAATAAGCCTGTTGGAAGGGTTTATATAAATCAACACAAACCAAAACAAAATCCATAAGATAACCCTCAAGCAATTAGTTAATCCTTGTTATTCCCTATTGTCTGGGCCAGGAGTTTAATCAGGCTTCTCAAGAGACAACTATAGTCTGTGTCTCTGAAAATCAGAGTGACATTGACGTTGTGTTATTGGAACAATAATATACCTCTTGCTGCTGTAAATGACTATTTAATATCCAAAAATTGGTCTGGTTTCTGAGAGATCAATGAGAAGTAGTTTATCCTTTGTCACAGGGGAATTTATGATTATGCCTTAATCTTATTATAGCTCTCAAGAAATCAAATAAAGTCTTATTACAGCAACACAGTTGCACAGAGATAGTGTAGTTTAGGGTCGTAAATTTTAAGTCGGCATGTCCATTATAGATCTTTTATTCCAAGGAAGTATAATTCAGTTGTATTCATGGGCTCAGAGCTAAAGCTTGGCAAAGTGATCTTATCACTGTGGAGATTATTTCCAAATACAGCTCAAATTAAATACTTTTTTTAGTGTGTGAATGATAAGATTCAGGAGAATATAACTTTACCAGTGGCAGATGTCTATATTAAAGTTTCTGTTCATTAAAAAGAGGAAAGTAAAAAAACTTTTTTTGCAATTCTGAGGAGAAGCTATGTTCAGGATAGTTGAATTCAGAGTATCTTTGAGCACCTAAAAAAAGGAGGGCTAATCCTGGTCCCATTGAAGTCTACTAAAGATTTTCTATTGACTTCAGAAGGTAGAGATTTTAAGCTCAATCATTGTATGCTCACTTAGAAACAGAACTTCTTTTGTACTCTCAGTCTGGCTAACTGAAAATTTTCCTCAAGATTTGTTTTTTTATTGTTGGTGTCAATAGTGCAAATTTTCTTGGAGAGGACAGATTGCCTAGCAAGATACAAGCAGAACCTTGTCCTATACCACTGAATTCACTAGCAAATGTTCTGTTGACCTCAATATCTAGAAAAACTGGTGTTTAAATATTAAAACCAAGATATGCACAGATAATAACAAGAAAAAAAAAAAGAACCAGGATTTTTCAGTGATTTGGGATTATCTAATATTTTTGATTTTCACTGCTGATCTAAATCATATATCAACGTTTTTTAGGGTAAAAAAAACAATACTGAGCACTTGTAGATTTGGGAAAATGGGGGTGGGGGGGTGGGAAGGTAGAGATAAACCCAAGCCAGATACATTTGCTATTTCCAAACACTTTTAGCAACAATTAGAAGAAAAGTTTGTGGTTAAAAGATTACATTGAGAAATCAGGTTTAGAGTTATAGAATGGACATGGTAAAGTGCCTTCCTGGAAAGAAAGCTAATTACAAATGACTCTGTATTTAGTATCCTTTTAGCTTTTAGATCAATAAAATTCAAGTTCAGTGTTTATTTTACAGTAACAGTCAAGTAACAAGGAAAACCAAGCAATATGCTAAGGACATTTAGTTTAAACATCTACTATTTACCTCACTAAGACAGCAAAGATGATTTTATATGGAATTATGCATTATTCTATTGATGTATTCATCTTTGGTTCACAGCATTCTTGGACAGCTCATACACGCTGACTAGTCCTACTGACTAGTAACAGAAAAGGGAAACTTAGAAGATCTTTCAGGAGATTTGATAGTGAAGTGCCTAAATCTCATTAGCTTTAATGTCTTTTTAGCATCCTGACTCATTTCAGAGGAGAAAAATCATAGTGCTTGTATTCTCCTAAACCCTTTGAATAGGTACTTCTAATCTGTAAATCTTGGCTTTAGATTTTTGATGAAAAAACTGATATTAACCATTTTTAATTTAGAATCATCCCCAAATAAGTCATAAAAATATCAGTCTAGAAGGACTAGAGTAAGACTATGGATTCTGCTCCCTGCCTCATTTGTGTAACATTAGCTGTATTGTACTTCACAAGGGGCATCTAACACTGTTGCAACACAAACTAGTAGACTGTAACAAGGCTTTATGCCATATCCCCTTCCTCCAGAGGTCAGACCACACTGCTCCTCCTCCATCTGATCCCCTCTCCCACCATCCTCAGGGCTATTTAACCACTTAGCAGGAACGAGCTACACCTGCACATCATCCATGTCAATCAACTCACTGCCGCTGAGGCAAGGCCACAGCTGCATGTTATCAATGCTAATCAACCCACTGCCTTCATTCCTCTACATAACCCATCCCTAAAGATCAATGACGCTTAAAGACCCCAAAACTCCCCAAGAATGCAATGCCTTGTTTATCCTTCTTATGCTTACAGAATCATAGAATGGTTTGGGTTGGAAGGGACCTTAAGGATCATTTAGTTCCAAACCCCTTGCTGTAGGCAGGGACACCTCCCACCAGCCCAGGTTGCTCCCAGCCCCGTCCAACCTGGCCTTGGGCACTGCCAGGGATGGGGCATCCACAGCTGTTTTGGGCAACCTGTGCCCGCGCCTCACCAGCGTCACAGGAAAGAGTTCCTTCTTAATATCTGATCAAAATCTACTCTCTTTTAGTTTAAAACCATCCCCCCTTGATCTATTGCTACATGCCCTACTAAAAAGTCTGTCCTGATCTTTCTTATAAGCCCCCTTTAAGTATTGAAGGGCTGCTATAAGGTTTCCTCAGAGCCTTCTCTTCTGCACCCTGAACAACTCCAACTCGCTCATCCTGTCTTCATAAGAGAGGTGCTCCAGCCCTTTGATCATCTTTGTAATCCTCCTCTGGACCTGCTCCAACAGGTCCACGTCCTCCTTATGCTGGAGGCCCCAGAGCCAAATGCAGCACTGCAGGTGGGGTCTCAGAAGAGCAGAGCAGAGGGGGAGAATCACCTCCTTTGACCTGATGGCCATCTTCTTTTGGTGCAGCCCAGGATATGGTTGGCTTTCTGGGCTGCAAGTGCACATTGCCAGGTCATGTTGTTTCTTGACAACCATTGCTCCCAAGTCTTTCCCCTCAAGGCTGCTCTCAATTTGTTCTCTGTCCAGCCTGTACTTGTGTTTGGGATTGCCTGGACCCATGTGCAGGACCTTGCACTTGGCCTTGTTGAACTTCATGAGGTTCGCATAGGCCCACCTCTCAAGCCTGTCAAGGTCCCTCTGGATGGCATCCCTGCCCTCCAGTGTGTCGACTGCACCACACAGACTGGTGCCATCATCACACTTCCTGAGGGTGCATCCAATCACAGTGTCCATGTTGCCAACAAAGATGCTGAATATCTCTGGACCCAGCATGGACCCCTGAGGAATGTCACTTGTTCTCCACTTGGACTTTGAGACATTGACCACAACTTTTTGACTGTGACCATCAAGCCAATTCCTTACTCATCAATTGGTTGACTCGAGAAATCCATGCCTCTCCAGTTTAGAGGCAAGGATGTCATGTGGCATAAGGTCACAAGCTTTGCACAATTCCAGGTAAATGATGTCAATCACTCTTCCCTCATTCATCAGCACTGGAAACCTGCCATAGAAGGCCACCAGATTTGTCAGGCATCATGTGCCCTTAGTGAAGCTATGTTGGCTGTCACCAGTCACCCCCTTATTTTCCATGTGCCTTAACATAGTTCCCAGAAGGATCCAAGTTGAGACTGACCAGCCTGTAGTTTCCCAGGTCTTCTTCATTTCCATTTTTTAAAATGGGGATTATGTTTCCCCTTTTCCAGTCCATGGGAACTTTGCTTGACTGCCATGACTTCTCACATATGATGGATAGTGACTTGACCATTTCATCTGCCAATTCCCTCAGGACCCATGGATGCATCTCATCAGGTCCCATGGACTTATGTACCTTCAGGTTCCTTAGGTGGTCCCAAACCTGATCTTCACTTAGAGTGGGTGGTTCTTCATTGTCCCAGTCCCTGCCTTTCTCTTCTGCAACTTGGGTGGTATGGCTGGAGGACTTGATAGTGAAGACTGAGGCAAAAAAGTCATGAGTAGCTCAGTTTTCTCCATGTCCCAGGTAACCAGGTCTCCCGTTTCCTTTCAGAGAGGGCCCATGTTTTCCCGAGTCTTCCTTTAATCACTGACACACCTATAGAAGTTTTTCTTGTTGCCCTTGATGTCCCTGGCCAGATTTAATTCTCTTTGGCTTTGGTTTTTCTAATTTGATCCCTCACTGTTTGGACATTTTTCTGTATTCCTCCCAGGCTACCTGTCCTTACTTCCACCCTCTGTATGCTTTCTTTTTGTGTCTTATTTTGTCCAGGAGCTCCTTGTTCATCCATGCAGCCTCCTGGCATTTTTGCCTGACTTCCTTTTTGTGGGTTGCATTGCTCCTGAGCTTGGAGGAGGTGATCCTTGAATACTAACCAGCTTTCCTTGGTGCCTCTTCCCTCCAGGGCTCTATCCCATGGTGCTCTACCAAGAAGATCCCTGAAGAGGCCAAAGTCAGCTCACCTGAAGCCCCAGGGTAGTGAACTTGCTGTGTACCATCCTTGCTGCCTTAAGGATCTTGAAATGCACCATTTTATGGTCACTGCAACAAAGGCTGTTCTTGAGCTTCACGTTGCCCACCAACCCCTCTTTGTTGGTGAGAACAAGGTCCAACATAGCACTTCTGCTCATTGACTCCTCTATCACTTGAAGAAGGAAGGTATCATCTATGTATTCCAAGGACCTCCTGGATTGCTAATGCCCTGTTGTGTTGTCCCGCCAACAGATATCGAGGTGGCTGACATACCCCATGAGGACCAGGGCATGTTACGGTGAGGCAGCTCCAATCTGCCTATAGATGGCCTCATCTGCTCTGTTTTCCTTGTCAGGGGGCCTGTAGCACATCCCCACTATAATGTAACCTGCCCTTGCCCTCCGTTTGATACTGACCCATACACCCTCAGTAGGCTCCTCATCTATCCCCAGGCAGAGGTCCATGCACTCCAGCTGACTGTTGACATAAAGGGCGACACTTCCTCCACTTTTCCCCTGCCCACCCTTCCTAAAGAGCTTCTATCCTTCCCTTCATATCCTTATATTCCTGACAGGAAATCTGAATATTCCCTTGTGAATTTGACACTCCTCAACAACACAGAGAACAGACAATGCCACTCTTCTAGTAAGAGTTGTATAGAGACACATAAAAAACTGTTCTATTTTAATGACCCCTCCATTCTTTTCCCATCTCCACATTGAATTTTGAACAAATGAGAACATTTTGTAATTCAGTCCTTGTCCCCAGCTATCATTTTCTAGCTCTCTCTCTATAAAGGACTGAAGGCAGTGGGTCAATTAACATTGATAATATGCAGCTGTGGACTTGCTATGAAGGCAGTGGGTTGATTGACATGGATGATGTGCAGCTGTAGCTCGTTCCTGCAAAGTGGTTAAATAACACTGAGGATTGTAGGGGAGGGAGTTCCCTGGATGAAGGGGGCTGGATGAAGCAGAGACAAGGAGTAGTGTGGTCTGGCCTCTGGAGGATGGCTAAACAGCATGGACAATAGAATCTGCCCAATGGTAAAGCCTTGTTGCAGACTACTAGTTTTGTTTGTGCTGTGACAGCTCTCTACTTGTCCAAAACTTGGCATGATACCAGCAGAGGCTTTGCCAAAGCTCTCGTGGCTTAAAGGTTTTTGTGTGTCCTATTGATATGTTTGTGTATACATATGTATTTGTTTTTTATACTGTTTGCATATTTTGCAACATTATTGCTTGGTTCTTGCTCAGCTTCCCATTTAAAATAATATCATTATTTCCCCTAAAGAAGTGTTATCTGGTAGTTGTTTACCTGACTATTTTCTCTTTAGTAAGATAGGCTTTTTATCTTTAATGATATAGAAGTGTCTTTTTTTTTTTTTTCTGGGCAACCTTTATTTTTCCAGTTTAAGAAAATCTTTTTCTAAGCCTGTCCTTCAGATTCCTGATAGTCATTCTCAGCTTAGTATCTTCAGTTTTAAAAAGGATATTCTTTTTCACCATCCAAGTTTTCAATAAAGGTACTGAGAAGTGCCACATTTAGGGATTTCTAGAATAATGATGACCAGTAATCATTATAAGTAAGGGATGTTTTTCAACCAGTTTTGTACTTTTTTGTAACCTCTGTAATACTCCATTGCGTTGTTCACAGAAAGTCATATGAAACAGTCAAGAGCCTTAACAGAAGGCAAGGTATTTGGGTTAAATTGCTTTTCCTCTCACAGGAGGAACTGGATATTGTATTTGACAAACTCATATAAACTTGCTGCTCATCCTCTTGTAATCTACTAGATGGTTCTCAACTTGCCTGGCAAACTTTCCAGGGCCATCAAGATGCTGCCATTGTAAAAGTAGTTGCAGCTGTATGGCAACAGAGGAGCAGCTCCAAAGTTATTCTGGAGGCCAGATTAACATGGCCATTATTTAGGTCACATATAAGGAGACCCCACTATGCACTAAAGAGACATTGGAGTGCTGCAACAGTGACTGGGACATGGCACATCTGCTCCTGCCTCTTCCATCAACCCTTGCAGCAAGGTCATGGCATTGGGCTCCATGTCACTTGATGGAAACACAGATGGGGTTTGTAGATATTCATCTCTTTGCAGACCTGAGCAGTGCTCCTCCCAGAAAAGTTGCAAGCTGCCCTCATCCTGAAGGCACTCTCTGTGCCATCATCCTCATTTCTGCCTGCCCCAGCCTGCTGTGTAGGTGCCTCTCCCACATGAGCACATTCTCTAAGGAAGGACCATCTGCTCCTGTCTTCAATGGCTTCCCTCCCTGTTGAGATACCATTAAGAAAGATTAATCACTTTCTTTTGTTGAGCCATGTTTTTTTGAATAATTATAACTTAAAATTCACCCACAATAAGCTGTGAACAAACAAGTACAGCAGTTCCATCACTGGCACAGCCCACGAGGACAGTATGGGAAAGGGTTGTGTTGGTTTTCATGCTTCTCTTAGAACTGCACATGCAGCTTTGGTGCAAAATCAGGCGTTATGAGACCACTCAAAACTAGGGTGAGCCTGTCTTAAAGCTTTGTGTCTAAATGCCATATGATGGATTTTCATCATGCAACCTGTAGTACAAGGAAAGCTGTAGCCCAGAAAAACTAAGGTCTGCACAAGCATTTTTTTTCCCCATAATATGAAGAATTAATAGTGGTCATTTCCCCTGTGCTTGACTTTAAATCGTATATCTTAATAAAATCTTCTTGGTCAATGTGTAGTCATTGTCCAAATTTAAAAAGTGGAAAACCTTTCTTAAACATGGTGATGGTTTAAAAATGAATTATCTCAGTGTTTGAGTTTTGAATATTTCACTGTTTCCCCTAGTATTTTGGAGAAGGGTGTGAAGGGAAGAAAGCTTTATGCTGTTTTGTAAAATACTTGCTCCATCAGTCAGCATTCCTTTTAAAATGAAATGAAAAGAGATTATTCTCCTTTACATCCTTTCAGAATAAAGACAACACCTAGTGATTCTTCAGCATTAACCAAAACTAGCACCACTGTTCCCATGCTGGCTGTGAGTGGACCACAGCAGTTCATCACTGGCTGCAGTACAGTCTCTTTTTTCTATAATTTCACAGGAAGAGCCCTTGGTAACTCAGTAAAGTCTGAACTAAAGACTTACAGAACAATTCACGTTGCCTCCAGCCTGTGCTGCTCCTGCCTTTGCAAGGTTCACAAACAAAAAGCCTCTGTCTTTATATCACTGTTGATAGTTGACAGCGTTTTACTTTATCTTTAGCACTTGTCATACTATATGAGCATCCTGCTTTCACCTTCTGCACCAGCACCCAGTTAAGTACTGGCAGTTATGGAGATCTTCCCACCTGTATCTCAGGTCAGTGATTGTGGTATGACATGGTCTAGGAAAAGAAGTTGATTCTTTTGATGTCATGAAAAGGAAGTTTGTCCATTATTTAAGACACCTGGTAGGATTCTCTTCAGTGCTACTAATTCCTGTATTAGTCCTCCAGTAAGCTGTTAACAGCAGTACCCAATATTCTTCTTGCCATTGGTATTTTCACCAGTTAGGTAAAGCTGAGTAGTCACTAGTGTTTGTGCAGGATATTTTATATGGAAATTTCTTTTTTCTCTTTTCAATTTTTTCTTTTCTTTTTTTTTTTTTTTTCCAACCCAGAAAGAAATGTTAACAGTAGGAGATGTGAGGGTTTTGCATTTGAGAAGGCAGAGCAGCCAGGTAAATTTAAAGGACCCCTTTAAGTTTCCAAATCCTGTTGGAAACAGCTGGGACAGGAGCTCTGCTTCAGGAAAGTCAAAGAAAAGGGGTGGGGAGGATAGTGGAGTCCCTCTCCTTTTTCCCAAGGGGTAAAGGTTAAGTCACCCTGGAGGAAATGTCCCATCAGTTTGAAACACTAATGTGGTTACACAGCCTTAGGAGATATGTCAGACTTCAGTGCAATCTGAATAAGGATGTGGATTTGATAGCACTTATTAAAAGACCCTAACCTCTAAACAGAAAAGAAGGTGTTTGATCCTACTTATAGCAAAACTCATGCTACAGTGGTTTTAAAAGATATACTAGTGTCTGTATGTTGTGAACATAGCTTGGTAATTCTCAAGTACTTGCTGCGTTTTTATTTGGGGGTCAATGGGGAGAAAAGGAACCAACCAGACAAGCATTTACTGCTTCACAGATTTTAAGGTGAGAAAGGATCATCATAGTCTACTCTGATCTGTTGCACAAACCCTTTTTTAGTGCCTTTTTTTCATACATACTGAGCTTAAAATAATGAAAATAATGCTTAGAGCTTATAAAGGAAAGCAATAAGCACATGAAATCTCCGCTGCATAGCTTCACATAATGCATTGTATGTTTATTATTTATTCAATCAAGTTGATGGGCAGAAAACTGCCACCATGATCTGAAAATGTTCATCCTAAAGAAAAAATGAGTTTGAGGCTCTGAGCGAAACATCTGCTGTTGGGAATATGGGAAGGGCATACAGACACAGAGCTGCTATCTATCCATCCTTCCCTCCTTCCATTCATCAATCCACCCACCAGATTCCTTTGACATATACACTATTTCTTTTCATTGGAAGTTAGGTGGCTTGTGGAACCCACCAGCTGACTCGGGGACCAGTGTAAGCAAACCTTCATAGCCAGTACAGCAGAGAATGGCTAAATAATGTAGGGACACAGCCCAGTTACATTTTCTGATGTTTTTCCACTGTTCGTTTTTGGTTGGGGTTTTTTTAGTATATATTGTCAAATACAGTGAGATGTAGGACTTGCATAAGATGTGGCAATGAGATTCTTATTTTTAAAAAATTTAGTCTTGTAGATAAAAATAATTAGTTGTGGAATCATAATAATGCTTTTTAGCTTCATGCATGTGAGTGAATGTCTGATTAGCTACTCACTGCTACTTCTTACTGAGCTCCTTCAGCTTTAAGCAAAGACAGCCATGTCCTTTAGAAAGTACAGTGGAAAACATGTTTTCATTAGATTATTGTTACTTCCAACTGAATGGCTTCAACATCACTGGTTGACTACTAGGCTGCTAAATCATCTCAAAGAATTCAGAAGAAGTTAATGTTTTGTGAGGTTGGGTAAGACTAAGCTAGAATAAAGGTGAAATGACAAGTGAACTAAGGTGGATTCTTAGCTTTTCATGACAAATATTTCCTTAATCAATTAAAAAGATTGCTTCAAAATAGAATTTCTTCCCCAGTGCCTCATTTGATAACTTTCTGTAATTGTTCTCTAATTTCTTTAATTCTCTGTTTCATTACTGAGTGAGGTATAAACTGCATTCATTGAACATTACTTGCTGCTATGGAAGACAAAGATTTTTTCCATAAAATCCATTGGTTACATGCTTTAAAGTAGTTTTGAATTAGCTTAAAATTATCAGTGTTACTTCATAATAATGAAGATGACATTAGACAGGGTTACGATAAACATTTTTAAATTCAGGGAGCTTTTGAATAATGAAAGCCAGTATCAGCTGAAGGGCATGTTGCTAGCTGTCAAGGGAATCAAAGCAGATCCTATTTCTAGTTCAGATATCTCATTTAGATGACTGAGTGAAAGTGAGACAACTTCAGTCTGGAGAGTCTTGAGTACAGAGGAATGGATGGGTAGGAAAAATGTAGATAGTCTACAGCAATGAGGTTGAGTTAAGCATTTTTTAAACTTACCAAAATAGATTTTAAAAGTATTTTTCAGATGTCTTCACTAGTTTTTATAATGTTTTGCTTTTTCCCTAAGGCATTAGAGGAGCAATATTAGAAGTACAAAGTATTAACCCTTTAAAGGTGTGTTGGGTAGATGCTGACAAGAATATTGTTTTATTCTTGGCTGATATCCCGTTGCTTACTTAGAAAATATCTAGTTTATCAAGAATATTGAATCTAATAAGCTGAAAATTGTTGGGAAGATATTATCTTTATTTTTCCTGATTTATGATGCTTTTAGATCTCCTTTTCTCACAATTTAGAAATTAATGAAAACACTGAGAAGTCTATTAACTTTCTAGGGAATGGACTGTGGTTCCTTAATTCACACCAGTGAGTAGTTTCTTCAGATGACTTGCTAAAAATGCACTCAGCGGATAAAGGAATTATTTATGAGTATAGGTTGCTGAGATGTGAGGGGAAAAAAAGGGATTCATTGCCTGTTTCTATCCTCACAGAACTACCCAGAGATAACCAGCTAGCTAGTTTCACTCAAAAGTGTGGCAATGTCCCAGACTGCTCTAGTCATCTGGGTTTGGTTGAGTTAGTGCTGTGGATCACAGGGAAACAGCTCAGTATAATAGTAAACATTCTGTTAAATTTGGGAAATATTTCCCATATAAGAATTTTTCTGGTGCTCTATAGTTTTTTACCAAATCAACCAGAGAAGTGTTTGCTTTGAATTGAACCCTTCATCACAGATTTAGACTAAGGGTAGCAGGCAGAACTTGCTTTGAATGCATGATTCCTTGCAAGATCTTCATACTGCTTTTGTCAACTCTGTCAATAAGTAATTGTTGAATATAATGTTGGGTCTCTCTGAATCTTTATGATGTCATTTCTATTTATCAAATCGCCATGCATAGTTAGTATTCAGACAGGACAGACATACTCCTCTTTTCCATGGGTGAAATTCCACAGCCAGGTAATTCACGCCACTACTACAGATTTTAAAAGCCTTTCAGCAAGTATAAACTTTCTGGAGAGCAGAAGGGACTGAGCAAACATCTCAGTTTGCAGGTCTTATAGATTCACATATTTGCTGCACTGATATTGGTGCTCTTCACAGTCATGATTCATCTTCAAAATGGATTTGTTGCTCGGGGGTTTCAAGGACTGAGATTGAGCTCCAGTGAAGATTGACTGCTATTGGCTGCAGCTTATCACTGTCTAAATTGCATGAATAATCATCACTTTTTATTCTTTAACATTATCTTCTTTGAAAACTACTCATTTGGTTTTTAAATCTCTTTGGGGACAGCCCTATGAAATGGAGATGCCATCTGTCATCCTGTCTGAGACCATCCCTGCAAATGCAATGCCATCATTGTGTTACTGTCACAATCAGAGAACATAATATGTTGATGGGATAATTGCCTTGAATGCCACCAGCTTCCGCTTTGAAGGTAACAGATTCCAGGGCTAAATTAGTATTTAAACACAATTGTTCTTTTGTCTCTTGTATTACTTTCTCTTCACAGCCTGCCCCTCTATAAAAGGGATACAAATGCAAACAATTTAATGTTAATTAATTTCATAATGGTTTGACATACATTTTTTCTAGCTTTATGGAGGTTTAGAAAGGCATGAAGTGGTGGCAGCACTATTGAACCTGTACACCTGTATGAGGCATTTCCTCAGTTTGCTTAGAGTTTGGAAGGAAGGACCTATTCAGATGATGATTCAGCCCATCTAAAATATGGATTACCAGAAGAGCACGTCTCACCACTAATTGCAGAGGAAATTAAGGAATATTCCTAATTTAGCTGCCCTGGGTGGGGCAAATCCAGAATGGAGAGTCTGGCTTATGGGAGGAGGGGGAAACCTATTCTGTGACCCTTACTATTATGACACCACATTTTGAAACAGTCTTTCTTCATCCCTCTTTCCTCTTTATTATTTTGGTGCAAACTTAAAATGCACTCTGGTTCTAAAACAGCAAGTAGAAGAGATTAAATCCCTGTAACGGTAACAAAAATGTATTTATCTTTACTGAGTTCAAGCTCAGTTTAATGCAGCTCTGAGTGGCTTTCCATGAATTTACTGGTATCAGATAAGCATCTCAACTGCACTGCAGAGGAGCTGCCTTTTGCAGTTAGTCAGGCAACCATCATGATGGTTGTGGTTTCAGGGAAAAATTCCTGAATTATTAGTAGAATTTTTCATGGGCAATGATAATGCTGTATGGTATTTACTTTCCACATTTAGAATCAGTGAAATAAGTAAGCACACAAGAGATGCTGCTGGTCAAGTTTGTTTTGCAGTGCAAAATGCTAGAACAGTTTGGCAATAGACGGCTGTTTCTGATTAGTACTTTTGTTTTATACCCAGTTGCTGTAGATTCTTTAGAATAAGACCCCTCTAGATCCTAGAGATGTTGTGAGGCTTCCATGAAACATTGATGGGAACAACATAAATTAATAGATGGATATAGATCAACACAGAAGGAAGTGTTGCCCCCTTTGCAGGTATACAGAGTAAGGAAAATTTGCTGTAAAACCAAAATACCTTAGAAAGCCAAAATTATTTTCGTTGTGAGAAGTTTTCACTCCAGCCTGGTGTCAGGCAAGCCATCTCTGATTTAAAAACTCTGGGGTTGTCTTTAAGAGGCACGAGAGTCCAAACTAATATATCTGGTGAGCAATACTTACTCATTAGAGTTTGGCATTGTGCTCAGTGCAGTTGATGCACTTGGTCTGCATTGTGGCTGCTGTGGAGTGCCTTCAGATCTGTCTGTTATGCCATGTAAACCTTGCTAATTGATGTGTGGTAGCGCCACAACTTCTGAGCACCAAGTCGGAGGCTTAAGTAAGGTCCAACTTTCTGCAAGCAAATAACCCAGATTTTTTCTGAAAGATTTTGCCCCTTGAAGCTTCAACCAGGTGCACAACTTTCTCAGAGAGTGTTTTCTTAAACATTTTTAAGGAGAATGTGGCTGGGAAACATCAGCTACATTTTAAATGAGTCTCTTTTATAAGCGCAATAGGCTTCTGATCTATGGACTGTGGTGGTGAGCCACCAGTAATTTGATGAAGGTATGGAAAGTTGTCAGCACATTCCTGCTCCCTGTTGCTAGGGAAACCACTCTGTGGGTATCTATGCTCACAGTGCCTCTCTTCCTTTGCAATTTCATTGCATAGTGAAATTATAACTGAATATTTTATATTGTTAGCCACAATATGATTAAAAAAATATACCAAAACTGCATGGGTAAACTGAATTAAAATAATGATATAAATTTTCTTCACTTTTTTAGGGGATTTCCCAAGTAAAACATCCCCAATTTTGCTATGAGTAAAGTTGATGCCATGTTTGATTTTTATCAGAACCTGGAGAACTAATCTATTTTTATTCTGCTTTTTGTGATTCAGCTTTTATTTGATTTTTGCACATGGGTCATTAAAAATAAAGTATAAATGCTGGCAAATAATGTCAGAAATGAGTTGTGGAGATAATTTTGGTGTAAGTACATGTAACTTGTAAAAGGTAAAGTAAATGTTTTATCATGTTGTACTTTCTGTAGCAATAGTTTATTAGCTAAAAATAAATGCTTACATTTACATACTAAAATAGTCACCACTTTTTAAACCTGTAAAGACATTATCGCTGTATCAGAAGAGTCGGGGAGCCCAGGATGTGCAATACATTGGCAGGAAGGCTGTAAAAAATTATGCTATACAATGACATAATATTAACCAAGAGACTGCTTTGAGGGCTCTAGCATTTTTTTTAGTCTTCAGAAGCATTTGTCTTTACAATCATGGTTGTTCTTTTAGTGTGCTATAAGATACATATTAACCTTCTGTATTCTTATATATAATTTTCTGCACTGCAAAAAAGCAATCTAACATTCTTTTCTTTCTCCATTTTGTTTTGAATGCACTCTTCCTTCGGAGTTCTGTAGAAGATTTGGCACCCTTAATCTGAATCAATAAATTCCTACTACTGAAGCTGAGTATATAAAGTTCAGCTATTGCTAATATACAGTCTCCATTTGGATTAATGATAAATGTCATGCTTTGACAGTGGTTTCAGAGAGATTTGTAGACAGGAGGTGTAGGAATTTCTGATCCCTCTTTGCAATCTGAAAAGTAGTGAGCTGTAGATTTTTTTTAAGGATATACATTTGTTTTCTGCCATTTCTTGCCAAAGGCTTTTCTGCCTCAGTCCTGCCTCTGTCCTACTACTGGCTTCTTAACCCAGTTCACTTTTCAAAGTCCACTTTGTGAGTTTGCCATATCATTCCTAGTTTCCTTCTTAATTAATTGCCATTCAGGGCTTTGTTCATTCTCCTCTTTTAAAACCTCAGCTCCTTGTTGCTGGCTTCCCCTCTTCTCATCCATCTTGCCCTGTCAGTGTCTGACCTCCCTCCTATCCTATCTAGCAGCTTTTCCTGCCATGAATTCCCATCTTTTAGCCCCTTATTTTCTTTTTCATACCACCAGCCTGTCTGTACCACACCCTTAGTCCTTTCCTAGTATCTGAAATAAATTACTTCCTCCTGTGGACCTGCCTGAGTGCTGATGAAGCATCTAATTCCCTTGCAGCCAGGCGCAGTTGTTGCGGAGAAGGGCCCCAGCTTCCCTCAGCAGTACTATCATCTCTTATATTTCCTTTTCCCTGGTACAATCCCTGCAGCCCTCTTTAACTGCCCCTAACCTTTTGTTTTCTCCTGATGATGTTTTCTGTCTTAATGCTTCAAAATGTCAATTCTGATAACATATTCTATTCCCATTTTTTACAGTGGGAAACATCTGACTCCTTGCTGAATTTATGAAGGCTCCTTCTAGGGTGGGTTAGCCCAGAGTAGGCCAAGAGTGGAAGACCCTTGTATCTATTATTTCTTGACCAGTGCTTCGTGTCTGATGAAGGCAAGAACCATTCCTGGTCAGAAGCAAGGTAGGTTAAAGGAACTGGAACTTTTAAGAAATGGTACAAAGGGCTAAAGTCCCTTTTCTAATCCCTGGTAAACAGCTTGCTGAATGTTTTTCTCAGTGATAAGTGACGTTGAACATGCTCTTTCTCCCTGAGAAATGGACTCTATTTTAGGGAAGAAAAGGATTCCACATGCCACAACTGACTCTTAGTACAGAATGAGAAAACACAGCAGAAAATCTTTGGGGCAGGAATTGGAACTGAAGAGGGTTTGCTCACAAGGTATTAAAATCCCAAAAACTAAAAAGGGCCAACAACTGAATTTTTGCCACTCAGTGATGCTGGGTTTCCAAACAATTAAAGTTAGCGTTTTATATTTATGCAAATGTATGTTTTACTAAAGTGAACAGCTGGGTGCTATTGCTTTTAGTTTCTGACAGATGCCAAAGGAGGTCAGTTACAGAGTTTGAGCTGATTCATGTGGGGTGAGTACTAGAACTAAGTCCTCTGTACAGAGTGCTTAGATTATGGGGCCATATGTAACTTTAAGAGGATTTGATCCTCTTTGCAGTAGGAGCTGCTGTTTTAATTGTCCACAGTCCAGGCTGGCAGCATGATTAATGTGCAAATAAAAGTGTGCAAATGGGGTGCTGGTGGGAGTGTGTATATTTGTGTGGTTGGCTGGTTGAGGTTTTTGTTTGTGTTTTATTTTTTACCTACACATGTGGAATCACTTGACTTAAAATTTTGGAAGTTGTTGAAATCAAACTTGTGACAGGGAAATCTCCATTAAGATCTTCATCAACATTCACACAAATGCATAAGTTGTCCTGCCAATATGAAGATTTTACTCTTTTTGCGGAAGAGCGGGAACTTCAAGAGATGAAAATGTGGGGATTTTTATGGTCTTTTCCCATGGATGTACATTTTGTTGAAAGAAATCAATGCTGGAAGCTCAACCCTTGAGATCCATACCAAGAATGACTCAAAATTATTTTCTTCTCTTTAGAGAACTGTTGCCAGTATTCCCCTTTTATTGGGTCTCTTCTAAAACATTTCTGTATGACTTCTTGTTACTTCTTCTTCCTCTAAGAGGAGAAACGGAAGAAAATGCTCTAGGTATGGTTACTAGTTGATCCACAGCATTAACTGGGAAAAGAATTGCCTTACAGCTGTTTTTGTCTGCACTTACAGTCCTCTTCCCTGTGGTAGTCCCCAGGCTGTAGTGAGTACCAAAGAGTCAAATCCGTTACAGCAAATGCTACTTTCTGTAATCTGGAGTCCTAACAGTGGTTTTTTTAGCATACCAGGCTAAGCGATCTCAGTTTCAGTGTTCCTTCCTAAGGGGTATTTCCTTGTGAGATTCCAGAAAGGTAGATCTTGGAAGCTGTCTGTCTCCTCTGCTGGGAGGTATGAATGAGTATACTTAAGGTATTGGTGGGATGCCAAATAAACTGCATGAGAGAATCTGGTCAAAAGACATGTAGGCATAGGAAATGTATATTGAGACATATATCCTTTCCTCCTGCTTCTGTTCATAGCTACACTTCATTGAATGCACATTGGGATCACTCTGATACAAGGACTGTGACCCTCAAAATCTTGGCCATGTTATTCATATGCTGGCTGGCATTGGACAAATAATTTCTTTATGCCTCAGTCTAACACAAAAATTGACAATTCCGTCTTTCCTTATGTTGTCGTTTAAATCCAGCCAGCAATGCAGCACCACACAGCCATTCGCTCATCCCTCCCATGGTGGGATGGGAGAGAGAATTGGAGAAGTGAGAAAACTTGTCAGCTGAGATAAATAGTTTAAGAATAAAGACAGGTAAAGCAGAAGCCATGCATGCAAGCAAAGCAAAAGGTGGGGTTCACCCACTGCCTCCCATGGGCACCAGGGGCTCAGCCCTCCTCCTGGCAGCAGGGCTCCCACATGCCCAGCAGGGGCTTGCGAAGGCAAATGCCATCACTCTGAATGTCCCCCCCTTCCCTCTTCTTCCCCCAGCTTTATATGCTGAGGATGATGTCATACGGTATGGGATGTCCGTGTGGTCAGTTGGGGGCAACTGTTCCAGCTGTGTCCCCTCCCAGCTTATTGTGCCCCCCAGCCTGCTTGCTGTGGGGTGGGGTGAGGAGCAGAGAAGGCCTTGATACTGTGCAAGCACCCCTCAACAATAACTGAAACATTCCTGAATTATCAACACTGTTTTCAGCACAAATCCAAAACATAGTCCCATACCAGCTACCATGAAGAAAATTAACTACCCTAGCCAAAACCAGTGCACCTTATAAAATGTTTTGGGCCAAGAGAGAAAAAACTGATAGTAAGAGAGATATTGATGTTGCCATTATGCTTCCCATAAGATAATCATGTTCCTGTAGTTATGCAAAAGAATTTCTTGCTCTCTGAGGTGTTTCACATAATCTGCTTTGGTCAGATCTGTTTGTCTTTACAATGTTACAGTTCCTTCTCATCTAATATGGCTCAAGATGCCTGAGAGACTCGTGGAAATGGTGCGGTGATAATGTTGGTGGTGAGAGCTGGACAAATGCTGCTTCTGTAGTCCAGTATAATTTAGTTGAAAACAACCACATCCTGAGGTCTAAAAAAGTGCAAGGTCAGAGCCAACTGAACCAGGCTCTCAGCAGGTATAGATGCTTGTAATTCTGCTTAAAGCAAGCTGTCCCAAAGTCTCCTTAACTAGCTTATTGAATGAGCAAGATATACAGCTGGATGCAGGGCGTACTTCTCCCTGTTCTCAGTATTATCAGTCAAATTTATATTTCTTCTTGCATCTTTGCTGAAATACTGGTGCTCTTGAATTGTATGTGGTATGGTCCTAAGAAAGTCTGCAAGACTAGTTGCCTCTGCACAGGTAACATTTAGGTTTACCAGTTTTTATCTTCATTTCTTATTCTAACATTGTTTTATTAATGAATCAATAATTTACTCTGTGGCATAAGCCATTAGCAATTACAGAAGAGTTGTTATAAGAAAAGTACTTCTGAATGTTTTTGTCTATTGGTGGCAAATATGATTGAAATTTCCTTTTGTAGCATCTGCTTATTCTGTTGTAAAAATGCATCAGTTTGATGTTTAGCAACTGCAATTCACGAAATCAGGACGTGTTTTCTTGACTGGTACAGACTACTAATCATTAGCAAGAAAGTTTGAGAAAAGCATTAGGCAATAGTTGGAAGAGAGTTTGGTTTGCCTTTGAGTACTATTAAGCTAAACATGAGATTGATTTTTTAAGGCTTGCTGGGCAAAGCTTGTCTCTTCTTGTCACTGTATTTACTTCACGTTTACTTTCTCGTGCTATTTTTGTTTCTTTGCTCTCATTTAATGCCATCGTGCTGCCTCACCTAATGAAACAAGCTAACAACGTGGCAAGAGAACTTTCTTATCTAATTTACATCAAGCTGCATTAGGATTCTGGTTACAAATGTCTTAACAGTTTTGGAGAATGAGGTGTCAGAGTAATCCTCACAGGGGCTGAGTAACCAAACATAATTATTAATGAGTGTAGGACTGCTATTGTAGCATAAATGTTTGTGTGCATAATTTCAGGGTACACTGTACATAATCAGATGTTCAGGATTATTTCTATTTCAATGAGTTTCTTCTTCCTTAACATACAGATAAGAAAGACAGGAAGTTCTTTAAGAACATGAAATATCAGAAGTCTGCTGTACCAGAACATATTTCACTGGAATAGAGCTATTTTCTGTGAATTGAAGGCAGGGGGAAGTCTATAGAGATAATTAGATGTATTATTATTGTCATGAATGAATCAATATCTGTAATGGCCTCTGCCCTTCTCAATACAGTTTTCAAATTTCAAAGGAGATTATACAGGCAAGGGCAGAAAATATCCATAATTCATTCATGATGCAAGTTATTGATTATGGAGACTTCAGGCTAGGAACAAATTTGAGCAAACTGCAGCTGAACTGGAGCATAGGGGGCAATGTTAGATTAGATATGATGATTTTTCAGAAAGGCTGGCTCTCAACAAGCATGTTAAAATACTTCCCTGGGGAGGTATTAACCTCTTTTCTCCTCATTTTCAATAATTTTTAGTGTATGTTAGGCGTGATGGTTCTGAAGAATATGTTAATTTTTGCAGCTCTTAAAAATAAAGGAAAGAGTAAGAAGAGAAATACACTGAGCAGATAATAAACTAATACTGTATTAACTTCCATGGTCTTTTTTGGGTTTGGCCCTGTTAAAAACTCTGCTGTAGTAATTTCCCAGTTGTAGAGAAGCTAGATTAAGTCTAAGAAAGGGATTTGATTGAAAATTATCTTTTTCTACCCTAACTTCCAAAAGCACACAACTACAAACTATATCAATTGTTGTCCAATTAGCCAGTATCAAAAACTGAAATACCTTTTCACAAGATATATGTAATGTTGTTAAGTAGCTTGTTTTTAAACTCATTTGATTATGGATACTTGGACAGTGTTGGGTTTTGGTTTCTGGTGGGGCCCAAAAACTTGTGTAGAGACAAAACCAGCTGATAGATTTAAATACAGTATAAATTAGAAAAGACATCTTTGCCTATGTGGAATTTTTGTACATGATTGGATCTTATTTTTCTTTTAATTTTTAGAAGGGAAAGTTGTTTTGATTACTAAAAATGTTCCAGGGAGTTGTGAGGGGTGGGGTGGGAAATCAAACCCTCCTTTTTAAGCAATTTTTTTGCCAAGAATGTCCTGTATTTTCTGACGTAACTACTAAATCTGTACTTACACATTTGTAGAATACTAGATGACACTTTTTCTCAGTATTAAGCAGTCAGGCACTGACAAAGTTATGCCAGCTAGCATGGGAGCAGGTGCAGAATATGTTGGTAAAGGTGATTTGGAAGGGGTGGGTAAGCATGTACATAGGGCTAGACAGCGGCCAGAGACATGTGAAAGAGGTCTAGGGCAAGGGACTGAGGTATGTGGGGCTTGGCCCACTGCAATAACAAAGAGACACTGGATTTGTCTTGAAAATAAACAACTTTTTTTTAAAAAAAAAGATATTTATCATAAGCTATTACAATCACAAGTTCAGTTATTTGCAGTAGAAAATTGATTTGCTTATACTTCACTGGATCTGTTATTTGACCTACAGTTTGTCATTATGTTCACATCAATGATAATTGTATCAAGACTGATGGCCATTATCAGACTGTAACATAGGAAGAACAGGAGTATGTTTGTATGTGTGAGTATATAAACACTATGCAAAATATATTCTTTTAGGACTGTGAGGGGGGAAAAAAAGGAGATGTGTTTTAGGGTAGTTATTTTGAATGTTTCAGGAATCTATAACCAGTGCTACCAAAATCTCAAAACACATCACAGTCCATAAGATCTTCTACGTAGACTCAGGAAGTTTCATATCACAGTGTGATATTTCTTACAGTGAAAAATAGTATGAGATTTTGGTGGTTTTCTACAGTGACTTTTGTTTCTTGTGCTGAGTGGCTTAGCATTACTTGCAAAATTAAGGATAATTTTGTATTATGCTAGTGCTCCTGATGAAAAGCTCCTGAGTTGGAAAAGAGAAGGTAAGAATGGTGAAGCTTTTCTTCTCTGCAGTGTTTTCCTCCTTTCAGTTCTTTATAACACTGTTGAAGAAGTTGAGTGCCCACCTGTAGCTCCCCAAGCTTTGGCTTCCCTGCTCCTCTGTTCTGGGAGTGACTGACCCAATGTAGGTGAATGATAAAACTGCTTTTGAATCAGATCAGATAGACAAAAGACCAAAGACAGCAATACCACATCGTGAATAGTTTGGGCTTGGCAGTAAGATACCATGGTCTAGAAGAAAGACTGTGTGATCTGAGGCCAGTACCTTGTTCCTTCCATATATGAACCTTAAAATAGACACCTAGTAGGGTCTATTAAGAATTCAAAGAATGGCTGTTACAGTTCCCAAAATCAAGAGCTGCTGCTGTTAAGAGATGCTTAATGGTACCATGGAAAACTGCACAGTGTGACATTTGTTGTCCTGGTTTTCATATGGGAAAATACTGTGTTTTGCCAAATACTAGTGTGCGTAATATTGATTTAAATGGCAATATATTATCTTTTGCTCAGTCTTTTGTTCTTTTATAAAAATATTGTGTATACTAATCAACTGATTACAAAAAATGTAGTGATGAAGGAAGAATGTAGCAAAGAATTTCTAATGTCTTGGCAGTCAGGACTCATCTGTTTGAGAATGTGATTTACACCATATTTAATTTGGGGAACTGGGTCTGAGATGCATGTCTATGCATCTGGTTCTACTTATTTACCACCTTCTAGTTCTACCTAGTTTCATTACCTAATTTTATTGCAGATGAACCAGCTCTGATGTTAAAAATTACATAAAAGAAAGTTACTATGCTGTCACATCCAATCAAGTGCATTCCTTGAGAAATTTATTCCCATTCTACATGTTCTGAACTAAAAGTCTGCATGGTAGTTCCACGTAATCTTTAATTAGTACTGCTAAGCATGAGCAATCTTTCTGTCACTTCTTGATGGTGCTTTAGTCTCCTTACTTATTTAATCTCCTAAAACCTTAACGTAGTTCTGTTTCAGGCAACTTCTAGCAAAAAGCAGGTAGAATGATAAACTAATGCACTAAAATTTATCTCATCCATTGGCAAATTTTCAGCAAGGGTAGTGAATACAGAGCAGCAACAGTAGAGCAATCACACCTCAAAAGACTATGCTGATAAGTATGAATATCAAGAGCTTATGATACACATAGGTATTTTCAAAAGCTTAAAACCAAGTCCGAATTGTGGGTTTGATTCTGAAAAGTAACTATTATAAAACTAGGCAGATGTATGGATTTTAATGGAATTAAATCACAATAGTAAATCAATTTTGGAATTTTCATATTTTGGGATGTAAAGAGCTCTCAAAATCATATTATCCTAGGTTATTTGTATAACCATTATTAGTGTTTTCTCTGAAGAGCACAAAAGCAGTGCTCTGAGCCAGCTGTTACGCTGCCCAACCACCCAGTCTGAGGGTTTTCTCATGCTAAAACCCTCTGTAAGCTAAGCTGCAAATTGAGAGAGGCATTTTTCAACCACCAAAGTCTTTTCTATTTTTGTCCCTTTTAAGCTCTTTAACCTTCTACTGCCTTAATTCCAACCAATAAAAATAAGCTTGATTGACACAACCAGCTTTAATTTGGCAGGGGGTGGGGGGCAGAGAAAGGGAGCAATTTCTAGATAATCTGCAAACTCACTGTAGTAAATTGGCAGTTACTGTGGCAAATGGTGTTAGCAAAAAAAAAAAAAAAAAAAAGGGAGAAATATTGCAGTGTGATCTCACTCACTCAAGGCATTTGTTCATCTTTCTCCAGGAAGAAAAAGGGGTTAAGCTTAAAATAAAAATAACCTTTTCCTGGTCAGGTAGACTAGCTGAGGTACCCCTGGATATGAGTTTGTTTATTGTCTGGAAATTATTGGCATAGGAACCAGTTTCAAATGTTGGAAAAAATAGCAGAAAGCTGAGCCTAACAACCATGATTTAAATAAAACTTCTCTGCACTTGGATAGCATTCATTTTAATTTGTTCAGTTCAAGAGCATTAAATCTTTAACTGATCAAGACTCTGCTAGCCTGTACTTAATGTAAACTAGTGATTTTGATTTTCTTAGAGCTGAAGATTTCTACTTGACTTTGTTTAAAAATGTAATTGTATTTTGAAATTAAAACCAAATCTTAAAAGCTCTGACATGCTTTCAAAAGCATCTTTATGTGTTCTTCAAACTTAAATGTCTTTTTTTGGGGGGGAGGGAGAGACAAAATTGAAAAGGAAATCACTGAATTGCCATTATCTTTTTATTTTCTTAGTCCGCTTTAGTTTTAATCCTTATTGACATACTCAGACAGCAATATGACACAGGTTTGGATGCTTGAGTGGAAAGGTAAAATTCAACTGGAAATTAATTCTAGAGAAACTGAAAGTATAACTACATATAAATACAGATATGCTGTATCAGGGATTTAAGCATGAGCAAAATCAATTTGAAAAATGTTTGAAGTATTCTTTACACCAGAGAATCATCTAATTCTCTATCTGAATGATTTTTATTTTTTTTATAAAAGAGGAGTGAAAGGGATGCAGAGGAAAAAGGAGATACTTATTCACAGCACACATGCGTTTTATTTTTTCTTCTCACAGAGTAAAAATAATACTAATGATTGCTGTGACCATTGTCTGCATTGAAATTGGGCTCTGGAGTCCCAGTCATGGATCAGGATCTAGTAGTCACTGCACACATGAAGCATTTTTTATTCCCAAATTGCATACTTTGTCTCATTATCTGCAGCTGAAGTCAGTGGAAGTACACCAGTGAAAAATCTGGCTCCATGGGATGCCAAAGATACCATATTGTGTTCATCGTGTTGCCATAGAGTCACAGAATCCTAGGGCAGCCCAGGCTGGAAAGGACTTGAAAGATCATCTTGTCCAACCTTTCATGGGACAGGGAGCCCAGGTGAGAGGTGTATTTCCCAGCCTAATGCTTGATGCTCTGCAGCATGTGTTGGTCCAGTCATACTGCCTGCTAGCTATTAGTCAAAAGATTGATAACAGCAGGATGGACACTTAGAGAAACAGGGTGGAAAACAGCAGGATGCCACAGAGAAGTGAAATATGTTTTTGACAATTAATTTAAATGAAAAGCTCAAGAGTTTAATGGGAGATGCACGCTTTCAACATCTGCTACTTCAACTATCAGTTTCAGCTCTGTATATAAAAGCATCTAGTGGCAAAAACTTTCTTCGGAATCAAACCATCCGCGGTAAAGAGCAGTGCAAGGCATATTTTTTTTAAGTGGGAATGTCTAGTCTGACAACATGATGTCACCTACTAAAAGGACAAATATCTAGCAATTATCAATAGTGTTTGGAATTGAATAGGGAACATTTATCTTGCAGAATATTAATAAAACCATAAGGACTGAGAGAACATGGTGGTATACAAATACAAAAGTACTGATCAGAGAAGGGGAGAAAGTATAAATTAAAAAATCCATACTGATAATCAGATTTACACCATTGAAGCTATTCTCAAATGTAGGATTTTCTAAAAAGTATCAAACTAAAAATTAGAACAGCACAGATTTGGGGAAAAAATGAAGGTTTAGTTTTGTCATTTAAAACTAAAGATTTTTTTATTTTAGTTGTAAATGTTAAAAGAAGATTGTCATTTGAACAATTTTCATTTGTATTCACAGTAATGTTTTAAAACTTCACAGAATTCAATTAAATTTATTTTGAATGAGTAACCATTCTTAAAAAAAAAATCCACAAAATGTTTAATCCTATGAAGAGTGGCAAAAATTAAGCAAACATTCTTTCCATATAATTGAAATGGATTTTCCAAAGGTTATGACAAAGAGCAAACTGCCAGTCTCTGATGGTTGGCTCTCATGTACTGACACTGCTCCTCTCCACCCACTCAGCTGGTGCCTTGAAGGAACACACTTGGTCCCATTGCAAGTTTGTTCTTCAAGGAGGTGGGCAGTGAAACACATGCTGTTTCAAGACACGAACAGAGCAACAGTCTTTACAAGATGTATCAATTAAGGGTGCCTGCTACCATAAAATAATCAAGATCTGATCACAACTAAAACCACCCTGTAAGGACCTTAATTACAGTGCTTTCCTGATGTTACTTGATGTTATGCAGCTCCTTGATAAGGCTGGGATATGACCTTAAATTATTTTCTGCTCTTCAGTCTCCCACCTCACCAGTTACTCACCATAACCTCTTAGATGCTCTGCAGAAAACAGATTTTTTTTCTATCTAATCAGGGGTTTATCAGATCTGCCATAGACTGTTGACTGTCAGTTTGCCATTCTTACCCACTTGTTACAGTTTAAGGAACATCTTCAAATTAGCTTTTGTTCTAATTTGGGGTTTTTTTTCAAGTATACGTGATCCTTTATATGCATATACATATGTTTGATATTAATATTTGCTTTCTACCTCTAACCTTTGTATCCTCACTCTAGGCTTCCTAGGTGGGTTGCATCACTTAGGGTGTGACTGATTTCTGCTTCTTGGGTTAAGGGACAACAAGATGCATCAGTGGGTCTATTTCATCATCCAGGTGGATCACTAAGTTTTTGTAAAGATACAGAACATTAAAAGCTGGTTTTCTTCATATTATTTTAGCAGACGTGTTGTGAAGCTGCCCAGCTGATCTTCAGATGTATTGTTAGGAAGTGGCTGTAAAAAGTAATGTTGTTTGGTTTTTAAACAAATTAACTTTACCTTGAATTCTATACAGTGAGTTGTCTAGCACCATAAGATCCATGGCTGCTGTTGTTTTGTATTAGAAGGGATATTCAGGTATGCTTCCTGATGGGAAGGATATTCTTAAAGCCAAAATTTATCAATAGGAAAAAATTTTAATATAATTAAACTTGCCTAAGAATCAGACTTGCTACTGGCAGACAAATTTACTGATAGACATTAACTGTACGCTAATTTATCCTCACTAAAGATTTTTGGTGATGATAATTAAGAAGTCAAAACAGGCTTTCAACTCATCAACTGCACAAAAGCTTTAATGGATGTGTTTTCAGACCATTATGGTGTGTTATTAATATGAGTCAGAATACATAGACTTTATTCATAGGAAATAACACTTTATTCTCAAAGCCATCTCCACTAGACATGGCAGATTATTTAGGGTGCTGCAAGATATGAAGCACTGTGTCTGAAAAATCAGTGACCTATTTAAAATCAAAAATATAATACCTAAGCCAGGTCAATGGCATAAATTGCATAAAATTTAGTTAATCCTATTACAAGAATCACTAGCTTGCTTTCTTAATCTAGACCCTTATAGTCTTTACATCACTTTCGCTGTAACTCTGCGGTATGCAGTGTTTATACTTATGCAGATAACACATATTAGTAAGATCTGTCATTAGGCGGTAATACAGCAAATGGAGCTGATTGATAAGGCCACCTGTTATTAAGATTGCCTGACATTTCCTGTTCTGATTGCTAAACCTTTTTTATTATTATTTTTTACAAGTTTAGCTATTTTGGAATCTGGAATTACCATTACCCCAGAAATAATTCACCTGGGAAATCTTCAAATGCAGTGAGCACATAGTATTATCGTTGACTGGCATGTTCACTGTAAAGAAACAGAAGAAACTGCATGCATGAGGAGTTGGGAGAAAAAAGTAGGGGAAAAAAAGTCATTATTTGCATGGCAGCCAGATACTTCTTCCCCTTTTCTCCAGGTTTGCGTTCCTGTATTTTAATATTGAAGATAAGATTTTAAGCACTGAATAAACATCTAATTATGGGGTTGTCTTAATTCAGAATTAAACCTATGTATTTTAACAGAACTCAGTGTAAGGCATTCTTTATAGATATTTCAGAAACTGATCCCAAGAATGGAGAACTCTTAATGCTACTTAAACGCAGTAATAAGGGAATACAATTAAGAAGATAATGTGTTCAATCTGCAGTAATTTTCTATCAAGATTTTTTTTTCAATGTGAAAAAGTAAAAGAAGTTGTGGATAGTCATTAAAATTTTGACTGGACAATTCTTTAGAGAATGTTGCATAGGAGGCAAATGAATGCACAATTGAACAATCTTTTTCTACCTCTAATTTCTCTGGGTCCTTCACCTTCATGCTAAGTGAAGAAATTTTAAATTAATCTATTTTTGCCTCCCAATTACCCTTTTTCATTTTCCTTATGCTAATGCATCTTCAGATATTACAGCTTCCAAATGGAGAAGACTATTACCAATGGATGGCTATGAAGTCTGTAGTTGACAGGGTCTGCACCCTTTGGTTAACGCTTTACTCTTCAGTGTCACAGCACTGAAGAACAGGGATTTTTAGGGTTTTGGAGAAGCTGAAGTGGCAGGACTGTTTTGTACAGTTAAGCTCTGTTAATTTCAGCACTTCCTTGGCTAACTGAAAATGTCTCTGGCTGAGCAATAATGCTAGGTTTCAATAGATGGAATTGTGACCGCCATGATACAAATAAAAACACCTTCCTTTGAAGTCATAACATCAGATTATTTCTAGCTGAACAAAATGATCTGTGAAGCTGCTGTGGTGCTTGATTCTGATGTAGAACTCCAGGAGTTTAAAAGGGTCCATCTCATAATGGCCATGAATTATTCAGACCCTGGGATTAGTCAGGCATGCAACACAGTATGTCCTAAAATGTCTTTTTCAAGCTAAAATGGATATTAGTGATGAATTTTCCCCTAGGATATGTGTTACCATCAAGATTTACTGAGATTGCCACTCGAATGATCAGACTTGAACTACCACAGCCAAAAAGCTTTCTACATGCATAACTTGCACATCAGTGTTCCCAGCCAAATGACAAGGCAAACCCCAAGTTATATTGTTTACAGGTAGGGCTTTCCAACATTTTTGCTCTTTTTGCTTCTCTGGTGTCTTTTATTAATGACAGTTTTCTTCTCTCTCCTATTGTAAGTATATAAACAATTATTTTATAGGCTTTCAACAAGATTTCCCACCAAGTTGATTGTTTTCTGGTTACCTCCTTGAACTTTCCAGAAAAATCTGTTTTTTCCCCATGTGCAAACTTGCCTCCACTTAGCTTTCTTTCATACACCAAGATCTTTATAAATATAGATATATATACTCATCAGAGTGTGCGTATTTGAATGAAGGAGAGAAGTGAGAAGGTAACTGTGAAACTCTGAAACTGTGAAAACATGTATGTAAGAAATATTTAAAAGACAGACTAACCTTTTTGGACCTAAAAAGGAATCCTCAATCCCAGCATTGTTCATAGCCCAAATTAAGCTAATCAATTAAGCTCATGAAAATAAAACTGAACAGTATTATTTGAATTGCACAAAAGGATTAGTTTGTGTCTTGGGTGGTTCACATTTAATTGCATCTATTCAGCAGTGGGTTTATGTATCCTGTAAGACAACGTGCTATTTTTGCTTAGCTCTACGTGCAACTTGAGACCAAGATCAGGACTTGATTTGGAAAAGCGTTGTGGCTGTCTCATTTTAGGCAATTTTGATGACATTCTACACAGTGTGTACTTTAAGATTTGTCAAGGTATTTTTTTTTAATATTTATTTAAAATGATGTTTGGTGTGTTTTTCCAGGTAGAAAATATATGCAGTGCAAAAGCCACCTTTCCTAGTTCATAAAAGTGACATTCTGCTGAGATACAGAAAATATTTCTCTTTACTGATTGTGATAGTAGTGAAAGTTCGAAGTGGGTGATAGCATAGTAAGATTTTCCTCTGTATCAAACATAGGGATATAAGCATGACATAATACATGTTCTTGAATATATTCAGCATACATAAAAGCTGTGAGGAGGCTATTCTCAGTAACGGAACACATTAAGTTTGTTGAAAATTACAGTTTGTGTTGATTTCCTCACAAAAATTTGTTCGTGGGCTTGTAAATCAAGACGCAACAATATTTTTTTTTTAGTTCTAGCATTTGTGTTTACAGACTTGCTTGAGAGAATTAAAGTAACCTCTCTTACCCCCGGTAACTTCCGCAAGACATGTAAAAGTTCAAAAAATGCTCTGACCTGGAATACTCCTGGGAATATATTGTGTTTATCTAAAGATTTAATTTATTTCTGAAACTATAGAAATCTTCTTGCAGTTGGTGCAGGAACTAGCAGCAATTGTTCCTTTTGTTTAAATGAATCACTGTTTTTCTTTATCCTAAAATACTGAAATGGTAAAATACTCTGGTTCCCTATCACATAAAAACGTGAATACCCAAAGCTGTAGAGGTCCACAGAAATACCGATGACTCTAGCCAAACAATGCAATGGAGAGAAATGCAGGTTTGGCACGACAGTGGAAGCCTTGAAATGGGGTGACACAAGAGGCAGCACAGGTGGGGTGACAAGAAACAAGACACAGGCTGACACAGGGAACTTCACAGCTATGAACAACTCACCAGTAGTCAATGAAAGAAATGCAGGCCTGGAGCTGAGCAAAACCCATTTCAGGGGTACAAAGAGAACAAAATAAAAACCTCTACTGCACATTAAATGCATCATAAATAGTAAATCCATATGTGATGTGAACTTGCCAGCCAAAAAAGAAAGAGCATGTTGCCTAAGTATGCTGGCAAACACTGAAAGCAACCCTAAGCAGACTGCATGTTGAGGAAGAAAGAGCCATCAGCATCCCCAGCAAGGCCCTTGAGATGCTGATAACATGCTGTACCTGCCAACTTGCTGTACGCTCCACCTGCTCAGGCAGGCTGAAGCTGTGCTTCCAGCCCTACTCAGACCGGTGCTCTTAACCTTGTGAGCAGGGCGCAGGGAAGGACAGGCTTTGCTATGTTCATATTATTAATTTAATTAACACTAAATAAAAGGGAATATACTGTGAAGTATAAAAAGTTTATTATGGATGAGAATTTTTATGAATAATGATGTTGTGTGTTCATTATCTCATATATTCATTTTCTGTAATATTTAGGCCTTCAGTAGCAGCAGTAGTAATAATAATGTTGTTGTCAGTATTGTTATTATTTTATTGGATTGCAATTACGCTAGGTTCTTGCCTTTATGTGGTACGTTTCTTTTTCACCCATAAGAAGATTTTGAGTGTAACAAGAGCACACATCTTAATGTTTCAGTATCTTTTCCTTTGTCATGTGAGTTCTGATCATCCTCATCCTGTAGTGAGTGTATTCCCAATAGAAAAATTCTATTTTAAGTCTTAAACCCATTGTTGAAATGTTCATCGCTTATCTCATGTTGAATGACTAATTGTACAAATGGATAACCAACTATAAAGAGCAATCTTCCTTGGGGCAGTCAAAGGATACCATTATAGATAGTCTTCCTGGTAGCTGTCTCTACTTTTAGCAAGATAAAATGTGGATGGACAATTTAAATTGAGAACAACTTGGAGATATCAAGTGGTTCCTAAGAGCTTAGTTTACCTAATAAGCCAGAAAATGCAAATAAAGTGAGCCAGATCCATCTATTTTAGTACTGGAAATGTACAAGACTCCCTTAAAGTGTTTTCTGTTCCTTCAGGCAAAGCTATACATCAGAGGATCTTTTATGTGTCTTTGTTCATTGGTGTTCCTCTCCATTAGACAAAAAAGACACTCTTCTGGCATCTTGATTAAGGCCTTCACTTAGCAGTCCAACTTTGTACATCGGGTAAGCTACTGAATAGGGGTGGACAAAGCATAGATGCAAAAATCATCAAGTAAAGTGAAGCTTTATATCCAATCAATGGCATTAAAGCTGCTGTGTTACAGCATTGAATTATTTTTCAAAAATTCTAAATTAAGATTAGAAACAGAGACACGTTTATGCTTAATAAATTACACATTTGCTCGACACTTCTTCATTTCATCCCACATTTACTGTTCCCTCTTCTTTACAAATTGATGGGTCTTAAGTAGGTTGGGTGGCTGAGGAGGCCAGCTGCAATATGCTGTACACTGATTTATTTAAATTAATAATCTGAACATAGCAAACCCACTCAGGCACTCTTGCATGATTGAATGCATGGGGGGGGCAGGCGGGGGAGGAAGGTTCCAGGCTGGAGAAGAGGTTATCAGAGGTCATACAGAGAGCTCTGCAGGGTCTGTAAATAAGCCCACTACCCACTGCTTTCTGTTGTGGCTTTTAAGAGTAGTTAAAATGTGTTTTACAAAGCTTCTTTATTTGGCATTTAATTTATGATCTCTGCTGTGTTTACAGCCACAGCTGTCTGTAGCTGTGACTCCTCCTCCTATTTATGATGAATCTTTTCTTGCTAATTTCATTATATTTACTCTTGTGTTAAATATAACCTTGGCTAATTGTACTCCTCCTAAATAAATTTTAAATCATAAAAGATTTACATAAAACTCTACAAAACCATCAGTGAAGATGCAGAAGCAGTCAGCTCTCCTCTTTGAGAGTTTTCTGGAGGCGGCTTGAGAATAACTGTGAAGGTTGAGTAGTTTCAATGATATTTTGGTTGACTTTGCAACCTGTCAGCTAAAGATTTGCTGGTAACTTATTCACTTCAGCACTGGTCCTTTTCAGAAATATACACCTATGTCTTGGCACGTATCTAAATTTTTCTTCAGTGAAAACTTTTTTCCAAGCTTTTTTGCAGTGATGGAAAATTCTGCAGAAATTCTCTCTACAGAAAGCTTATTCAGTTGCTTTGTTGTCCTTACTTTGTTTGTAATGTAAACTCTGTTCATGGTATCAGAATGTCCTGTACTTTCAACTCCCTGTTTCTTACTCATATAGGGATAGAAAAATGGTAGTTTTCTCTGTTGCTGTGAAGGAGAATGCTATAAGAACAACTCCTTAGGACAGGAGGAGTTCAACAACTTATCGTATTTGTTCTAGGGTAAACAGCTCTGTTCTTCAGTCTTTTCTCATACACAGCCATTCCTGTTCTCTCCTAGACTCCTTATAGTTTCACACCTTTTCTGAGTCCAAGAGAACTGCAGAACTGTTACCCAACCATGTGCTACCTGTTTTCTTGTGGTGCTTACTACAGAATCTCGATCTTGTCCTTACTGAATGGTGGTATATCTTTTTCTATACAGTTTATCTAGCCTGGCAAGATTCAGGTTTTGTCCTCATTCCCATTGCACTGCCAGTCCTTTCTGGCACGATGATCACTGTATGGGAGGCTGAGATTTTCTTTGTGGTTGACAGTCTTTGTTTCTAGACTTACAGATATCCAGAAAAGAACTTTATGTTAAAGTGATTATGAATACATGAAATCTTTAATAAATATGTAGTAGCACAAATTTATCTGGAAATCTGTGAGATTTCAAGGGGTGTCTTCCCTGTCCATGGGGAAAAGTGGCTCAGGGTGTTGGTCCCTGCCATATTATCCATGAAATACAGTTTTATTGTTGATTCTGATATTAGACAGGTACCTTGTAACCCGGATTGCTTCAATTTATCTGTTGGAGGGGGACATGAGAATGACTTCTTTTGTAATGTGCTTTCAAACAAACTGACAGAGCTATGTAAAAATGAACAACTGTTGTTGTATGTTAGTATGATTGATATGGTAATGTTAGTCTGATTAATCACTTTCAATAGCCCCCATTTTCACTGTCTAGCTATTTCCAACCCCCCCAAAAAAGACTCAGACCAACAAGGAATGATAACTCTCTCAATACCCTCCCAAGGATGTGCCTTCTCTTCTGTACCTTTTGCGCTGGAGAAGTAGGACACCAGTCTGAATCTGGACACTGCAATCTGTTTTCATGTCCTTCAGTGATCTTTGACAATCACTCAGAAATAAAGCAACATGGAGTACTTTGTGTAAAGAAAGAGGGAAGGAGATTCTGGGAAGATTATTGGGATTTTTTTTTTTAGTGTGCACAGGCACTAAAATTAATTTGCTGGCATAGGGTGAAAAAAATGAATTTGAATAGTGCAGCTGATTATGTTTTAGTTTGGCTGTAAATATTTCAAATTACATCATAATACTGGAAAAAATGCAATTTGTGAAATGTTTTTAGTCCAGTTAGTTTTAGGTTTTGTTTAAAAATTTCAACTCACAGCAAGATGTATATTGTTTGTGGTAAGTGAAACATCTGTGCAAGAACATCACCTCAGCCTTATGCATCCTTGTGTTTAGATATTCCATGTTTCTCTGCTCACCTTATAGCCACAAAATGCATAGGCAGGAATCTGTTGGAAGAGGTGTAATATCATGGAGTGTTTGGTTTCTGCATCTTCACTGTTGAGGTGGGGGAAACCTTCTCATCAGATCATCTTTAAATTTTAACCTAGCCAGAAGCACACAGACTTTTCTAGATTAAATCCAGCATTGTAACTGGAGATCTGTAGGTTCCCAAGAAGCGAATCAAATTCCTTTTGAAATTAGCTAGAAAGTATTGAGGGACACTTGCAAAACCGAAGAGCAAAAGCTGAGGTTTTGACCAGATTGTCACCACACAGCAACCTAAACAAGCTGTGCTGCTGGCAAGCCATCTGTTGACATTACTGTACTGAACATGAGCAGCTAAAAATGTAATTATACGAGGGAGTGATGACAGCATTTTATTCATAATATATCCATCAAATGTATAATTCTCAGTCTAATATATTTCTCTCTTTTTTTTTTTTTTTTTCTTTTTTTTTTTTCCCCCCTGCGGTGGTATGTTAGACCAACTACCTACCCTTTTGCTTTCTGGGAAGGCAAGCTGACCCTTCAGAAGATGGCTAGGGAAAAGCCACGGGCAACTGAAAATGAGTTGCAGAATGACTGAGGGCTCTTAAGGAAGTTGCATGGTCTAATGCCCTCCTGAGTCCTGGTGTCAGGGTGCTGCAAGGGGTGGGGGGGTCCCAGGGGCCAGGAGCATGGCACAGCGCAGGGTCTGGACAGCCAGAGCCCATCCCACCAATCCAACCAGCAGCAGGGCAACCAGGGAGCGGATTCCCACATTGCTGATCCGCTCTGGGACTTGTGATGGTAAGTCGAAAGGGAGCTGAACAGTTGGGTGACAAATTCTGCTGATGTTACACAGTTATTTAATCACAGCTGAAACAGAGTGTGCAGAGTGGCAGCAGGTTTGCATGGTAGTTATGACTCAGTTCAGTTGCAAAACATGGATGTCTTGTGCCATTTGAGACATCCACACGTAGTTGGTACATTTCCGTGTGACTTTGGGAGCTCTGTATCCTTCCAAACAGGCAGCTGGAGGCAAAGCATCTCCAAGGTTGCTGTGCACCTCTATTTTATCAACTAGTAGTAAAGGCATAGTTATATACATAGAAAAAATACTAAAAAAAGTATGTGGAAATGGTTTCTAGATGAGTTACTACCCCTCAGGAGAGAGATTTTTAAATCATAGCAAATTTTTGCTATATGTGAAAGTATTTTTGGTAGGTAATTGAGGAAAAAAATAGGAAGTATCCTTTTCTGTAGACACCTTACTTCTTCAATACTTTGTGCAATTTTGGTCAATTATCTTAAATCAGATATATTAGCTGAAGAAGAAAAACAAAATAACAGAGGAGGGTGGTCAGGACAAATAAAGATCAAAACCTGTATCTTTACCAGTGGAGGTGAAATAAATTAGGACTCATGCTTTGGAAAAGAAAAAGTTGAGGAAGGACAGAGATTTTGAATGGCACTGAAGAATTAAAGAGGGAATGATTTTTTACTAATCCCCGCATACCACAGGAACTAGGATACTTCCAGGGAATTCTTCTAAATTTTGAGACAGACAGACGGAAGCAATTTTCCATACAACATATACAATAATTTATTTCTGGAGTTCATTTGTCACAAAGACTAAAATTATCAATGGTTTGAAAAAGGAGTGAGACAAGATCTTAGAGGAGGAAATTCTTCAAATTCTTCTCCATGAGAAACAATGGTGTCAGCATCACTCTGGCTGAGGAGTTTCCAATCCATTGATTAATGGGTGCTGGGAAGGTAAAGGAAAACGTTTGCTCCATGCTTCCCTTGTTTTCACATCTTGATTTTTTTGGTTTGGTTTGTTTTTTGTTGTATTTTTTTTCTCCTAAGAATCTCACCTGGGCCATCAGACACAAAGTGTCTAAAAGACATCCTTTGCCTTATCCAGAATAACCATTTTTATATTACAAGGAAGAAATTCTTGTGCAGCTGTTTCAGTTTCATTTGCAGTCCTAGAAAACAAACATGTTGCTGTTTTCTAATTTGTATGATGTAGGTGTGCAGCAGGAGGACAGCTCCCCCGTGCTGCTGATAGAGCTTGGCCGGGCCAGGGGCCAAGACTTGGAAATTAATTCCTTCCAGCAATGAAGAGTCACCAGTAACCCCATTATACTTCTCTCAGGGCATAAAGCTAGTAGATCTAATTTTGTATCTTGCAGCTTGAATATACATATAGAAATGGAAACATACGGTAACTAATTTTGCATGCATATGATTCTTTGCAGACTGGCTGGGGAGAAAAAAATATTCAAAATCCATGTGATAAATGCTATTTATATTGCTTATCCATTTGTTCAGAAAGTGTGGTGAGAAGGATGATACAATAATCTAGAAAAAATAGATGGAAGCCAGGTGTTGTTTTTGCAACATGTTTCTAGTCATCTCTTTTTCTTAGAGAGGGGGAATAGCTGCATCATCATTGACTGTAAAAGCCAAGTAAGGCCCTTGTTATTCTTACTGCTATGACAGTTGTGACAGTGAAAAGCAATGGTTGCTCCTGGGGTAGAGCTCTTGGTTAATGTCTGGATTCCTCAACTATTTGACAACATTCCTATTCTATAATGGGGGCATTACTCTTTAGTCTGGAGCCTGGTTTGCTTGGGTTCAACCATCTCCAACACATCATTATGTGGTAGGAAACTGAAAATTCCTAAGAGATACTTTTGCATACAATTTTCATCACATTGACACGTACACTATAATCATAGAAACACAGAATCATTTAGGTTGGAAAAGACCCTTAAGATCATTAAGTCCAACTGTTAACCTAACACTGCCAAGTCCAACACTAAACCATGTCCCTAAGCACCAGTCTACATGTCTTTCAAATATCTCCAGGGATGGTGACTCAACCACTTCCCTGGGTAGCCCGTTCCAATGCTTGACCACCTCTTTCAGTTAAGAAATTTTTCCTAATATCCAATCTAAACCTCCTCTGGTGCAACTTAAGGCTGTTTCCTCTTGTTGTAATCGCTTCTTATCTGGGAGAAGAGACCAACACCCACCTCACTACAACCTTCTGTCAGGCAGCTGTAGAGAGCAATAAGGTCCCCCCTGAGCTTCCTCCCCTCCAGGCTAAACACCCCCAGTTCCCTCAGCTGCTCCTCATCAGACTTGTGCTCCAGACCCTTCTCCAGCTCCGTTGTCTGTCTCTGGACATGCTCATGTATTTCTTGTAGTGAGGGGCTCAAAACTGAACCCAGGATTTAAGGCGTAGCCTCACCAGTGTGAGTACAGTGGATCACTGCCCTGGTCCTGCTGGCCATACTGTTTCAGGTACAAGCCAGGATGCTGTTGGCTGCCTTGACCATCTGGGCATGCTGCTGGCTCATGTTCAGCTGTGTGGCAACCGATACCCCGTGGTCCTTTCCCACCGGGCAGATTTCCAGCCACTCTTCCCCAAGCCTGTAGTGTTGTGCGGGGCTGTTGTGACCCGTGTGCAGGACTCAGCACTGAGCCTACTTATACAACTGGCCTTGGCCCATTGACACATACAGTCCAGATCCCTCTGTAGAGCCTTCCTGCCCTCAAGCAGATCAACATTTCTGCCCAACTGGGTGGAAGGAGCAATAGTTACTGCTTTCAGATCACATGGCACAGGATAACCAGGTGATCAGGTCCAGTCAGGATCAGTTTATGAAAGGCAGGTCCTGCTTGACTAACCTGATCTCCTTCTATGACACACTTAGTGGCTAAGGGAAAGGCTGTGGATGTATACATATAGAAACCTTTTTTATTGTCTTTGACTGCAGTAACCAAATTAAGTTCTAGTTGGGCTTTGGCTCTTCTAATTTTCTCACTGTATAGCTCACATCATCCTTATAGTCCTCCTGAGTTGCCTGCCCCTTCTTCCAAAGGCCATAAACTCTCCTTTTTTCTCTGAGTTCCAGCCAAAGCTCTCTGTTCAACCAGGCAGACCTTTTTCCCTATGGGCTAGTCTTTTTGGCACATAGGAATGGCCTGTTCCCGCTCCTTTAAGTTTTCCTTCTTGAAGAATGTCCAGTGTTCCTGGACCCCTTGGCCCTTCAGGACTGCCTTTTGGAGATTCATCCGGAGGTTCTTCCAAAAGAAGTTTTTATTACACCATTTTCCTATTTCCTCTGTTTCTGTGCTAATATAAAATTAAATAGACTTGCAATGGTGTGAAAATAAAAATATTTAGCTGATTTTCAAGATGAGTGATCAGCTTCAGCAGGTTATTCACAAGCACCTCGGCTGCGCATGCACAGATGATCACAGTGGTGATCTTGTTAGTCAACTGTCCGTCTACACCACTTTCTTCCTATCAAATAAATACGGGTCATCTCTGATATAAATCTGGGCAAATCAGCCAGGTGGCAGAGCTGCCTGGGACAACACAGGGGCCTGTGGAAACAGCTGTGCAGAATTGCAAAGGATTATCAGTCACTAGTGTCTAGGAAGGCTTATATTTTGGCATATGTTATTTTGGATCTTTAGGCAATTCTTCTCATTATTCTTTTGATGTGTGATCTAGCCTTTAGCGTAAATGTGATGGCTTTTTTAGAATGTCTTAATATGAGGGTTTTTTTCCTGAATTTCATAGAGATCAGTGCATCATACTAGTAATTAAAAAAAACCCCACCTGACAGTGTTTCCAAACAACAATACTCTATTCCATATAAAAGCAAAATTCATGTTCATTTTGGATAATTTTTTAGTCTCAGCAAAAAAAAGAACAACTGGGAGGTTAAAAAATTTAGCACATTTTCTTTTACAAATTTATCCAACTGCTAGCTGTAGTTAGATACCATAAAAAATAAAAAATAAAAAAAAGCAAAATCTGTACCAAATTGCAGAACATTTGCATGTTAGCAATTTTAGGTTCTTTAAAAAAAAAAAAAAATGAGAAAGCTAAAAACATGCCTTGTAAAGGGGATTAACAGAAGGATTCTTAACTGTGAAGATTAAATTTAGCTTTCCATCAGTGACCTAAAATAGTATCTCATAATTTAAATAATTTCTCTTAAAAAGGAGGCAGAGAGAGTGAAAAAGAGAGAGAACACTTTTTTTTTTTTTTTACTTTGATTTGTTTGCATCTCTAAGGACTTGGATCTAGTTTAGGTTACTAGAGAAATTAATTAGACAATCTTAGCATGCTCCCCAGTGGACAATAACTCTCCTGTACTATTTAGCAAATACTTAGTTCAAAGGAAGGCAGGTATAAATGCTTTTGGAAGCTGAATCACTTCTCAAATTTCCCAGGAGACTTAACCTCAAAACTGGCCTGACTGGTAGTTCTGAAGAGTAAATTTTTTTTCATCCTTTCACAACCTGACAATCTTGAATAATCGCAGTTGAAAATCATTTTGTGTCATCTTCTGTTTGGACTAAGAGCTCATTAAAATTACATTTCTGCCTTCTGGGAGGGCAAGACCTTTCATACTGAGTTTCAACAGGTGCTTTTCAGATTTCTCCAAGGAGAGTTTGTATACAGCCCCTGAACACTGTACCTGAACTGTGTAGTGTCAAAATCATTTAAGCTGCATGTCTCTGCATGGACTGTGGGAAATGCATTAGCAGAAATTTATGAGCCATTTAAACCCAGGACATGCTGTAAATCTTATGAAGGAAATGATTTATCAACCTGGTGTCTGGATCAGAGAAGTCTGAATTTTCAGCATTGCGTCTGAATTAATCTGAACCAAATATGTAACCTCTTTGAAGTTCACCGATCATAAACTGTATACAGCATTACAGTGCAACTGCAGCATGCTGGAGGGAACATGTGTTCCAGCCTGTGAAATGGCAAATTTAAGAATGCTGCCTGTTTTCAGGAACAACTCTGTATTTATTGCATTATCAAAGAGGTACGGACCCTGAAAATTACTCTGGGTTTTCAATTCAGTTCTTTTAAATTTTCCCAAATGTAGGGTAACTGGGCCAAAACCCAAGAAAGATACTGTAGCAACTGCTTTCTACCTAACTACCTTTCCCCTACAGTAAGTTTGTTTTGCAAGATGTTCCCAAGAAAAAATACTTTTTGTCATGCCAAAATCTTCTTAATATTAAAAATTCTGCATTGAAAAAGTATACATTTTTGTGGGGAGGAAAAATCCAAATAATCTCCAAAGCCTTGTATTTTTCCTTTTTCATGATACATTTATTCATTTATTTATTTATTCATTTATTTATTTATTTATTTATTTAATCCATTAAAAAGAGAATACAGAGAAAGCATACATTGATTAGGTTCCTGGACTCCCAGCTATGCATTTTTTGCAGAAGGTAACATGGAAGATTTTCCCAGCTATACAGATTTCGGTAAGTTGTGAGTAGTGGAAAAAAGATAACTGAGGATGAAAAGAGGAGGAGTATATGGTTAATGTGATCCATCACCTGCTATGGCCATAATGTGATGCTTGTATGCAACAGCCATAACATTAGCATGTGTACAATGTGGCTAAAAAGCTGGTGTGCTTACAAGCTGATCAGCACATGTTTAGATTTTTGTGTTTTCTGGATCACATACTAATCCCTTTTATGTTAAGACAATGCTGAAACAGAGCTTTTTATTAGCTTATAAAACTGCAGCAAGAACATTCAACATGAAAGAGATATTAATTTGGTTTCAATTGTCCTCAGAACAGACCAATCCTTTCTGGTAATGTTTCTATGAATAGCTGAATATTCATCTCAAATGTAAGTATTTTTCTTTCTTTTGTCTTACATCATGGAGTTAACATGTCAGCAGAAATTACAGCGATCAATCACTATAGCCTTACTTAAACTCTTACTGTCTCAAGTCTTGCTCTGCTTGTGGGATCCTGTTTTATCACTGCTATTCTGTGTTTATGACTACACAAAATCACTGCATCACTGCATGGCTCTGATCTGCTTCTCTGCTCAATCCCTTTTTATCTGAAATAAGAATTATATTGAGTATAGCGTTTGGGATTTTGTGAGACATTGGCTATTATTTGCGTGACCTACTTGTAGCATTTATCTGCTGTTAATGGTATTACTGAAAACATAATTAATTGCAGATTTTTGATTCACCGTTGATAGTTGGCTTTTCAGGTCCTAGTACTCACTACGGTTACATGAATTAGCACTCTGACAGTTTTTCAACAGTGCTGTTATCCTGCCTTTGCAGATAGAGAAGCTGGGCACAGACAATATAATTGAGCAGCCCCAGATTATATCCTAAATTAATGATCAAGGCAGAAACCTTACCCTCTAGAATTCTAGTTAAGTGTTGGCCTTCAATGTCAACTATCATATAATGACCAAACGCATGTGGTTCATGTCATCTTAGCCAGACAATCATCATAGTAAACAATAATATCTAGAGGGGACAGAGTACTTATGACTAATCAGTCACTTAGTGACATCAGGTCAAAAATGATTAAAAAAAAAAAAAGTAACACAAGGACATGGCTAATTATGTAAGTGGTATGACTGTGTGTGCATGCAGACTTTTAAATATATGCAGGCAATGTATATGTATTGAGAAAAGATGTTACTATTAGTGTATTGCTGTGAGTATTGCTACCCACTAAAATTTCCTGGGTCTGTTTTTTCCACCTAAGTTATTTCAGTGTATTTCCTGACACAGTGTCTGTCAAAAGAGAAAGAAATAGGAAATTTTAGACTCTAACCAAAGTAGAAGTACACAGAGAACATCCTGGTTATTTTTGAAAGTACATACATGAGGATGCTGTCCCCTTAGCAATACCTCTAGTGTAACTGAAAATAATTCAGGGGAAATTCTAAATGAATTAAGTCAAGGGCTGAAATTATCTTACTAGTATTTTCAAGTATACTTGGAAGTCTTAGGTATAATTTCAGTGTAAAAGTCACAGAATGAAGTTATTAAAATTTCCATTCCACCTTGTCAGTGCCTACCTTTTCATCAGCTGGGTTCCTCCAGACTTGTTCTGCTGTCCTTAGAAGCTTGTCAGTCTTCAAGCCTATCTATTGCTTGTACCCATTCTGTTTCTGGAAATCAGGCAGTGCTGTACCTAAAGGCCTCCAGTTGGCAGGTCTGGTTGGAGCATCCCTGATGTATCTCTGCAAGTTTGGAGCTGACATGAAACAGTAGCACTTTTATCAAAAAGCAGGGCCAGAGAGGCAATGCATCAGGTTTGTTGGGGAGGAGGTTGGATTTTCATGTGGCATAGTGAGAGTTTTGAGGCTGGCTTGAGTAGTAAGGTCATGGCAAAAGAGAATTAGAAAGCCCTTGAGCCAGGAAGTGTGTTTGCAGCCAGTGGTGAGAATCACCTCCTGCAGGAAAGGCAATTTGGTTCCAGTAACATTTCCATGAAGTCATTCTATATGTATTCAACAGCTTTCATCTAAAATGCATAAAGAGTGCTTGCAGCAAACCTGGTATGTCTTTGCGTTTCTGTAACACGTGTGCTAAGGTATACAGGTGGGGTTTATCTACCAAGGGATGGGAAAGTAGGAGGACCTTAATCCTATCTCCTGCTTTTCCATGTAGCACTGAAGTCATTGGTATTCCCAGTACTTTTAGAGAAGGCTTATTTATGTGCTGGGAACACTGGTACTGTCTCTTTTTTTTCAGAAGTATGCTGGGTTAAGGTTTCTCACAAACTGAAATACTATGGCCTGGTACAAACCTTCTCATGACCCAGTACTGCAGAGAGATGTTCCAGCTATGACATGCAAACACTGTGGCTGCAATTTAATAATCTCATGCATGTACCCATATCGCGTTAGCGGCTATTTAGAATGATCTATGAGTCTTTCCTTTAAGTGTACCTGACTGGCATTTCTTTCATAGCTGAAGGCAACAAGGGTTTTGAAAATCAGTGGAGGTGTGTACAAAAAAGTTTAAACATTAGAATTCACAATATAAAAGTTCAATATGTTGTGTTCTGGCTCTTAGCTAACTCCATGAGTTGGGTCTGATTTCTTTTAAAACTATACCTGCTTCTTTTGGTAACTGCTTGCCCATCCAGGCCTGGGTGTATCTTCATATGAGATTGCATGAGGTGAAATAATACTCAGCCTCATATTTAGTTAAAAGTTGCATTTATTTTTTTTTTTTTTAAAAGGTGTCTATCAAAGCAATATATTATGTGCTTTTTACTGTCTACAATAATTGATTGCCTGTACTCTGGAAGCTATATTCTCTCTTTCTGGACACTGTATATTTATTAGACACTCAGAGAGTTAGAGGTGCCTGCAGAAGATAATGCTTCTGTGTTGCTTGTACTAAATTGGATCCTCGGGTCTTGTACAGTAGTTGCTGACCAGTAACAAAATTATTAAACTATTAGCATATCACTAAGTTTTAAATCTCTCATCATGTTTAATACAGCTATAATAACAGCCTGTGCCTTTCTACTGTTCATTTCTGACAGAATCCTTCAAAAATTGTTCTCAAAAGGCTACTCTGTCTGCTGTCTGCTGCACCAGCCTTGTTTACAAGGCTGTCTACCTCAGCTATCATGTATTAATTGAGAAAATGATGCTAGGCCCCATTAGCATCATATTCAGAATAAAAAAACCCATGTGTCCCTATTGTATAAGGGAACAGATTTCTAGTACATTACTGCAGGAAGAAAATAAAAAAGAAAGGTTGTCAAATGCAATATTATTGATGCCTGAGCTTCTGTCAGAAATATTAGCAAGGTCACCGTGAAATAGAAGTAAATGTGTTATGGCTAAGTCAAAGGGATCCAGATAGTCAGCTGCTAAGGTGTGTTAACAGACATGATATTTCAGGAAGTTCACCGCAGAATGCCACACCAGAAAGCTGCAAGCCTGCGTTTACCCAATATGACAACAAAATTCTCTTTGTGGCTCACTGCACACAGGGCACAGCTACATAACACACTGCTAAGCAGGTCTATGACAACAGTTTGTATATAAGCCACATATAGTACTTGTCAAAAGCTAAGAAAGCACTGAGGAATCTAAGTTACACATGTGTGCAGGCAATACTGTTCAATGCATGGGCTGCTTGTTATAGTATACAAAATATTTAAACCTTCAAGAAATCTTCCTTAAACCTTCTGGAAATCCTTAGTGTGCTTTCCCAAGCAGGTTGGTAGATGCATGGTAGGACAGACAACAGAAGAAGTGATGTCTGTAACACCATCCAAGTAAAAAATTTGATCCATCAAGGGTTCATTTGATATTAAAAAGAAGGAAAATGGTAAGTGAATATAACTGAAGATTAAAAAATTAGCAAAGTTAACTATAATTGCACTGGTTTCCATAGGGTAAAAAGCATGTGTAAAATATGAGCATTTTCCAAACAAAACCAAAGCCTAAAGCCTCAAAGGGTTATAAACAAGATACCTTTGAAGGAAGTGCACATTACATATAGCTGGGTGTATGCCACAATCACTTTTGTATTGGTTTTCCTTATAGCCTGTTGCTTCCAGCCCATTATGTTAAGACTAAAGAGGTGAAGAAGTTTTTTCATTCTTCTGCTTTTCACATCTGTCAGGTGGTAGAGTCAGAGTGTGAATCAGGTGAACTTAGCAAATACTACTTGCATGGAAACTATGAATCAGAAGAAAAAAGTCTCCAGAGAGACTCCTGGGAACTCTGCATGTGCTTACGGAGCCCTGGTGCTGCAAAGTGCTTCTTGTCAGTCTGCAAGACAGTGGGGTTGGAGTTACTGCAGGATCTTTGAGGGCAGACACCCCTCAACAGGCACAGCTGAAGACTCCTTGGCAAGAAGTAGATGAAAGACACCTGCCAGTGGAATACGTGGGTGAAGCTAAGGTTTATTTTATTGTAGCATTTCGGTATATAAAGGGGACTTAAAAGAAAGGGTGGAGAAAGATGTTTTACAAAGGCCTGTAGTGATGGGGCAAGAGGTGACTGTTTTAAACTGAAAGAGGGTAGATTTAGATTGGGCATAAGGAGGAATTTTTTTACAATGAGAGTGATGAAACAGTGGAACAGGCTGCCCAGTTGTGGATGTTGTGGATGCCCCATCATTGGAAATGTTCAAGGTCAGACTGGATGAGGCTTTGAGCAACTTGATCTAGTGGAAGGTGTCCCTGCCCATGGCAGGAGGGTTGGACTAGATGATCTTTAAAGGTCCCTTCCAACATAAACCTGCTATGGTTCTATGATTCTATGATTTTCCTCCGGTGCAAAACCCAGATCATTATGAATAACACTATGTTGTCTCATGTAGGCATACTCATGTAATTGCATCCTCAGGGCTTTACTTAAACAGTCCTTTCTCAAGTTTCACTTTCATTAGTTTCATTGGGATTTATGGATTCTGAATGCTTTTCCAGCCTTGAGTAGTGCTAGCTTTGGCTGAAAAAGAACAAAAAGATATGAAAGTCTTACAGCTTTACCCCTAAAGGAATTTAATATTTAATGACAAGTAGTTTGTTTTTATGTTGACTGGGTGTTATAGATGCTGTGAACTCAGGATGAAAATAAAACCTTTAAGCACATCAAAGATGAAAGACAAAATTGACCAAGTTACAAGCTTCATTTTTATGCGTCTCATAATGCTCAGCTTTTGTTAGCTGTCCCCCTCTCAGCTACTCTGTGTCTGACACAGATATTTTATGTAGATGTCATGTATTGTCCAGCTTTTCAGAATACATGCTTAAGAGGAACACAGTATCACTGTCTTTGTTCTGGAGTATTTTCCAGAGTAATCTGCTATGGAGATTCATTATGTTATTTGAGGACCGTGGATGCACACAGGGCAGAAGGTCATCTTGGGGAATGGTCAAAGTTTGGTCTTTAAATAAGACTCTAATAAATGTGAATTCAACCTCCAAATTGTTGATGACTTTTGATGAATCTAGTCAAACAGTAGGATCTGGAAGCTATTATTTACAGAATTGCTGAAGGTTTCTGAAAAGGAGGTATCGCCCTTTTCTTGCCCTTTTTATTACATTTAAACTCTCTCTGGACAATTAAAAAAGAGGCAGGGCTGGTCAGGACTGAGAACTGCATAGAGGAAATAATCTAGAATCATGACAGATCAAATTGAAACATAGATTTTACAATTGTACTTTAAATGCTCTCTGTTTCTGTCAGGCATCAACTTAATCAGGCATCAGCTTAATCAGGCATCTTCTCCATCCACAGCGCATTCAACATTACGATACACTATAAGCTATTTTTAATGTAGTTATTGATAGTATTGGAAAAATCACAGTAGTTTTTCTTTCCTTTTTTTTTTTTTTTTTTTTTAAGAGTAAGCTGAATTAGACCAATAATGAATAAATTTGAAAATTTTAACCTTAAAGTTGGGTTTCATTTTATAGATCAGATACTCATTTCACTTCAAGCAATGAACCATATAGGTTATGTTTTTACTTTCTGATTTACAGTTGAAAAAGCATTTATCTTGTAACACAGCATGCATACGTAAGCAGTGATACAAAGGACAAAAGGTAAAAGATCAGGTAATGTAGTGAAAATTATGTCCTCAGTACTACACTATTTTTCTAAGTGCTATTGTTACCATGAAAGTGAACAGAAATTTGCTTGACTAGCGAGAAACTGTTAGGGGAATATTTAGAACATTAATCCAAGCGCCCAATCCTCCAGGACTGATTTAGAAAGGTACTTGTGAAGTGAGTAGTCTATTGACCTCAGCAAAGATGACCATATTGGAAATAAAGCACATGTTTTGCTGCAGCAGACACATAGTGCATAGAATGGAGTTTGCAAGTTGCTGTTGAGGAATAATCAAGCAGCCTGGGATCAATACCTATGTCACTACAGTTCCAGTGCCAGATACTTTAAATTCAGGTCAGCAGTGTCTTTATACATCCTGCCTGTTTAATTATAATTTGAAAATTGCTCATGCATCACTATTTTCTGACTCTACAGAACCATAGCTTAATCATGTTAGCAACTGTCTTTGATTTCTCTTTTATAATGGGTACAATTTTGCATGATAGGACAGTTAAATCAGCTTAGATTGCTGGTTGGTTTAGCTGTTGTCACCATATTATCCTTAATGTAGACGTAGTTTTAAAATTGTATCTGCGTGTCCTTGTGCAAGTGTGCATTGGTTCCTCCCATCTTTTCTCAGATGAGAATATTTTCTGTTGGCACATTCAGAGGCACAAAGATTCTATTGACTACATTATGACATTGCTAAAAAAAAAATCCATTATTGGGAATACTACAGAGAGGAGATATGTGTATTAGAGAAATCACTTTTGAAAAATGTTTCTTTTTTACAGAAGTCTTGTGTATGTGTGTGGACAATGACTACACATATGTACTCATTTTTTGTTGATAACAGGAATATGCTAAGTGTTTAATCACTAGGGAAATAATGCAATATCTGTGGGCAGTTTATTAATGTAATTTTTTTGCATCCCACACCTCTGCTTCTTATGGCTAGGCCAACTGAGTATTCTGTGTCACTATTACTGCATTAACTCTATTACATCTTTCTACAACAGTCAAGCAAGGCTGTTGGTAATATTTAATGTATTATTTTGTTTACGCGTCCCTCTTACAATGAGGTGTCCCTCTTATGCACGTGTAGAAGAAAAACTAAATGTGTATTACTCTTGAAGAAAGATACAGTTAAAAGTTATTTTAAGAAATGCATTTGTTTTCACAAGGGGCATAATCAGCCTTAATGGTTCAATGAGGCAGAAGTCATTGGTCGGGGAGATTTTTGGGAAGCTACGCATTATTAATTTTCTAGTCTATTTTACTTCCAGAATTTATGTGTAATCTATCAGCATCACATTATTTGTGCTTGTTGAACTTTGATGCTGGAGACTCAGATTGGTCATTGATAGAATGGAAGGGCTCCTTGGGGAGTGGAAGCGCATAGCATGCGTGTGATTGCTTTTCAAGACATAGCTGGGAGCAGTTAAGTCAATCTGAAGTTGCTGCTTAGCATTTTATTAACTAAACGGTCAGAAAGGAGTAATAAAGCATATTTCATAAACCTAAAGTTTAAATTAGAGGCCACTCTTGTGTGTTGCTGCAGGATTCAGGTTACATCTGTAGATTAGTCTGATGCTCTTCTCCTGACTAAGGAGAAGTTGTGCCAGTCTTTTTTTCTGAACTGCAGTGTTTTCCCTAAGGATGCAGGCCAATATTTTAGGCCATGTTTTATCTTTTCCTGGAGAACATGTTGTTTCCATAGGTTATTTTCCCCTAGAGCTAAAATCTGAGTATCTCGTGCAAGGTGTAAAGGTTTATTTGACAATGTACTTAATTTTAGGAAGGGATGCATACAAGTCATATAGCATTTACTCAGTTGCGATTTCTAATGTTATTTGAAATAATCCAGGAGGATCCACATGAAGAATACACCCTGTAGCAATGACAAACAACGCAGGATGTATCTTCAAGTAGGAATTAATTTCCATGTTTCTCCTCATGGATGGAAAATAATGAGCTATATTTAATAAAGCTCTTTGAGAAATAAAATAATAGAAGTAGTCATATCATTTTATGGAGTTTTGTTTTGGTTTTGAGTAGTTGGATTTTTTTGTGGGTTTTTTTTGTTGTTTTGGGTTTTTTTGTTTTGACTCTTTTGTTTATTTGCTCATTATTATGTCTGTTATTTCACCAGTTTTCCAGCTTTCCTACACAATCTGGCCTTGGAATTCCATATTGATTAACTAATCCATTTCTGAGAGGCTACAGTCTAGAATGTGGTTCAGGTATTATTTTTTAGTAATTTTTTTAAAAAAAATTGACTTTGCTCAGTACGTTTCTTTTTAAACTTTGCTTAGATACAATCCCAGCTGATACTGATAAGCAAAATAAGACAAAGTCTTTGTGACTTTGGAGAACTAAATCAGAATCAAAAGATACCACATAAGATTTCACGATAGGCCAAAACAAGAGGCCCTTTGGGTCCTTAACTTAACTGGGTCTACGCCAGGATTATCACACTGTGCCATGACATCCTGACTGTTCCTGTACTTAAATAGATTTTAGAAAAAGTTTTGTTTTTTGTTCTTACATAGTACAAGCAAGGGAAACAGCATGATCTCCTCACTTCCACTACTATCTCCTCCTTTACCACCTTCCCAAATGCATTTTTTCTATGTTTGTATTGATGGGCATTTAGAATTAGTTAATGAATTAGCAACCAAGAGCAAGAAGTTAATTGTAAGCATGTATTTTGAGGTTATTTTTTATCCCATTGAAAACTCATTAAGAATCTCACCACTAATGTCTTGCAGTAGAATCCTAATTACTCAGAATAACATCACTAGCATATCATATTAATCATGAAACACATACCTAATCACAAAAATGTAAATGAAAGTGGATATTTAAGGTCAGCCTTCATTCCTGTAATCACTTATGTACCATGATTATGGTGTTTGTTTACTCTGGAATTATGCTTGGTTTCTACAGATGTAAAAGGAAAAGCCTGTGGATTGTTTTTTTCCCATAACTTCTATTTCCAATTTACACAGACAAAGAGTAAATATCGTTAATGCTCTGTGGCTGTAGTAAGATTTCATGCCCCATAGATCCAGTTGTACCCTGTAGGCATTTCTCACCATCATCACCTCCTGCTACAACACAGAACCAGAAGCCTCCACAAAGCTGGATAAAGTGCAACACCTTTTGGAGAGACTCAGCCTGTCTCTGCCTCCTTAGGGGTGGTCATGCTGCGGGCAGAATTGCTGAAGCCCTCTTTTCCCTGATATTCAGCTTCTGTCCCCATTCTGAGCATCCTGGGAGAAGTTTAGGTAAAGCAGGAGCTGCAAGGTACTGTGTCCTTCCTCCATGTAGGCTCCACCTGAGACAATTAAGGCCTTGTGATGTACATCTGAGATGCAGAATAGCTTTCACCCACATGAAAAGACCAGCATTAGAGCATGTGTTAAAACATTAATACCTGGTATATTTAAAATATTTATATTTTTTTAAAAAAAAAATCTTTTCCCCCACATTGATTTATAGGTTAAACTTATACTGAGGAGTGTGGTTAATGAAGTTTAAGCCAAGCTAAGAGCTCCAGAACCAGCCTTAACCCAAGGAATATTTAAACAATTCTACTAATAACAATTAATAAGATGCTTTATGCAACACACACACATATGCACACTCCAAAAAAAAAGTGTGCTGGCTTATGCAGGCAGAAAAAAATTACTAAAATCTGTTTGAAAGTTCCATATATGCATGGGTTATGATGGACTGTCAAAAGGAATAATTTCCAGGGAGCCCTCCAGGTAAGAGAGAGTAGTTGGGGATGCTGAAGTTGCCTCAGGGTGCAATTGCTTTTCTCAGAGCCTCTATACTTGCAGAGAATCTTTCTTCAACGGCCCATCTGAGACCCATAAATTCTATTATGTTGATGAGGCTCATTTATCCTGACACCAGTATTCATCTGTGCTATGAAACTACAGAAATCCAAGGTATTTTAAAGGCCAAGGATAAGAAAAAGCAGAAGATATTTCATTTGACAGAATTATACCTTTTCCATTTTTGAAGGTTGCTGTATGTATATTATGGGAAGTTCTCCAGAGGTTAATTTTTTGTTCAGGAATTTGTTCAAGACCTATATAAAATGGATTCTGCAATTATTAATCACAGCAAGAAGCAGATATTCATTGAGAGGGGTTCTTTGGAATCTCATGAGACCACTGAAACAAGTTTGTGGGTGAATATCATCCACTGGAAAACTAACAGCTTGCAGAATTTTATTTATAGCCCATTAAACTGCTCTTATTACTAATTAAATGGGGCCTTTTTTAGGTACATATTAGAGGTGTGGGATTTTGGCCATGTTGAGAATTTGCAGGGAATTTATGGTAAGGTTTAAGCTGAACTAAGATAATTTTAATAATGTGAACATATATGTGCTTGGGTCTATTAAAAAATAATCTCAACATGGTATTAAATATGTTAGGCTTTTTCAGTATTTAGGTTTTGAAAACATTTCCATTCCTAGAAACTGGAAGACAACTTTGAAATAAGAGCCATTATTCTGAAACGGGAGGCTAAAAAGGAGGAGGTACTTGCTTTGGTTCAAAATTACCTACAGAACAGAGCAAAGCATTGCTGAAGACATAATTAAATCAAACATGTTAACATCTTTGGGATTTTTTGTCCAAGAATATTTGCAATGTTTGATCTGATTTCTTACAAAATCTCTGTTCAACAAAACTCTCTTTTTCAGCAGTCTTACTGTTTGTGAAAAAGTCATCCAGTTCTTGTGCATCTTCCTCATACAGCTTTCCTTTCAGACAAGGACTGAAGGCCTGGTTCTCAAATAGGATAAAAGTTCAGAATCAGATTTCCCAAAGTGGTTACCTATTTAACAATGGCAAAATTGTGTTCAAGCAAGAATAGACAATGTTTCTGAAACATAGATTTCTATAACTAAATTGGCTAAGCAGAAACTATTGCCACCATTTGCTTTCTGAAGTATCCGTGTAGTTGCCAGTTTATGCTGACTTGGGGAAATTCCACTGTCAGCCATGCAGTCCTTAAGCATCCTGCACAGCTTGTGAGACCTCCTTAAACCTCACAGCTTTGCATCCCTGCAATTTTTGTGGCACACATGTTAAGTTTGCCTCCTGCAGAAAAAGACTTTCATGAGAATAAACACATCTTTTGGATGAAATAAGTCCAGCTGGTTTTGCGTGTTGTTTTTAAATAGCCCCAAGGACTACCTAGGACTGTGCTTGTACAGAGAACAGTCCTGTCATAGCAGTGGAAGTGGTGCAAAGAAACAAGGATTTCTTCTTCAGTCTGCATCTGAATCATCTTGGGTCACTTTAAAACATTGTTTTTCTATGTTGCTTTTGAAAATGTGTGTAGTTTAGGACAGTGGTCTCCATGTTTTTTTGCTCGTACATCCCTATGAGCACCCCCAATATAAGTATATTTATTTATTAATTATACATATGCACTACTGTACTGATACATCATGTACATTTTAGAACATACATAACAATATAAATTTAAAAGGATGAGATAAATATTAACTAAACACTATTTACAATTTTTACTTACTTATTTATTAATGGTACAGCAAATATTTTCCTCTGACACCCCAATGGATTGTCTTGCACATTCCCTAGGTTGTGTGCACCCAACTTTGGAGATCACTGATCTAGGACATGAAAGAGAGCCAAGGCAAAATTTAGACTGGGGTCTTAAAGCTTTGTGACTTCTCATGTTCCCAGGTTTTCCAGCCCCCCTAAGGATTCTGTGATGGCTTCTCCTTGCTAATGTTGCATCAGGGGAGCAGTATAGACAGAGTTTTAAAGCATCATAGTGTGACATTGGACTTGGTTAAATGTCTTTAGCACTCTTAATGCAAAATAAGAATATCCACATAGGGAATTGTGGAATTGCTACAGCATTTTAAATTCAGAATCTCACTAATTTCCCAGTAGTCTCCCCTTATGTAAGGCACTATTTTCTTCCAGTTTGAGCTCCTAATTTTCTCATGCTTCTGAGAAAGTGCCAACTGTAGTTGATGAAATACAGTTCTTTGCTCCCAATGCTTTCCATTTTTTTCCTTAATGCACCTTTCTAATCTATAATAATGAAAAGCACATTAGAAACAATGACTTAGGCTCTAGATGTTGTATACTTGATGTAACAAGTCACACAAGTTCTTTCAGGTTCTGATATGCTCTCAGTTCAGGTTGATACTGAATTTCATTAACCAGTTGAGTGAGCATGCAAAATCATATAGTGATTTTATAGCAAAATAGGCAGTCCCTGTCATCTCCTCTGAAGGAGATGCTCCTTTAAACAATTAAAAGAAAATTTTTCTAAACACGAGGACAAGAAGAAGGTTGAGAAGATTATCTGTCAGCATCTGGAATGCACATAGCATGCATTATTTTAGACAAATTACATATTGTGTGCGAAGGATTATAGTTACTATAGTAACAAAATGTGCTTTGATTACTTAAATATTGTACGCTATAAATCTTTGTGAGGAATTCTCTTATTACAAGACATATCCCACGCTGAGTTTCACTGCACTAAAATGGAGAGGAAGGGGTGCTTCCATGAGCATTTGGGTATGCTGTCCTTAGACATTATCTAACCCTCCCATCATCATCACTCAATACTCCATCTAAAGCAGATCTATGATCAAAGCTATCAAACTGAAACTATTTGCAAGAGTTAAACAAAACCAAAAACAACAAACCAGTCATGACCTGATTCTTACAGATATAGACAAAACTTCATCCTTGGTCCCTTAATAATATTACCCTCCTTTTTAATCTCTCATTGTGTTTGTGACTTTGGCTCTAGCTTCTTTATTGTACAGCACCAGAATTAAAGAATGAATGATTCAAATACATATTTTATGTTGTTCTAATAATGTACACTTGATTATACTATAAGACAGTTCAAAATCATGTAGAAATCAATGAGTTTGTTGTTTTGTATAGAGGGTCTGTATATTTTGTATGTAATTTTTGTCTGATTTTTCCTTCTGGATCCATTTCAGTTCCTGAAAATCAGGTCAAACTCTCTTTTAAGTTAGAAAAAAAAATCATTTTGATTTCAAAGGCAGTTGGTTCTGCTGTAATGATGAATTTGGTCAGCTTTCAAGGCACATACAGCCCTGATCTAATGGACATGGAGACTGCATGGATCAATAGTTTCGATATGCTCAGGAAACTGGAACTCCAGGGAATCCTTAAAAAAGTAACAGCCTTTCTGCCCACGCAGAACTGTGTACCTTTGTATGTTAAAACCTGATACACACTGCCAAAATAATAATGCCAAATTTCAAATCATATTGGTATAAGAATTTCAGTGTTTGCAGCTGAATGCTTTGATTAACTGCAAAATAGTACATGCACTGTTTTTGTAATCTGTCCCATAAAGGCAAATATTTTGATACGTATGTGTATACATTTGCAAGAATTAACAAAGCAAACCATTTATGGTTCCTTTATTTTTCTTAATCGAAATGCTTCAGGAGATTAAACAACCCTTGCATAACCTCTTCACCTATTAGTATTGCAACAAACTGCTTGCCCCACAGATAAACTGTAACTAACAGCTTTTTCATGGCTTGAAAGTTGACTTGCCTAGCATAACTGCGGTGTTTTGGCAAGGCCGGCATGTATCCAATAGCCCTGCCAAAAGGAACAAGGCTAAAGGAAGTGCTGAAAGGTAGAGTTTCCTGAATGAGAGGAAATTTTCACATTTTAGAAACCGGATCCTACAGTGCTGACAAAATTAAATGTCACTTCTAGGCTAAGATCTATCTCAAATGTGAGTTGAACATATATTTTTGTGAGGGTAGTAGGGGTTCTTCTAAATTGGGCTGGAAGAAAAAACGGACCTTCACATGAGTGTGTGTGTGTGTGTTGGAAATGGGTGGGAGGGGAAAGGGTAAAAGCAACCAAGAAATTCCTAGAAAGTGTGAGGAAAGGGAGGAAGGATGCATGGGCCGATTATGGAATCTTCCATTCCTGAGGCAATTTAGGCATGCAGGAGTACTTGGTTCCTTTAACTATGTGCAAATGCTGATTTTGAATAGACTCTGTAGCCTCTGCGGTGTGGATGTGACTTGGCCTGAGAAACTCAGGGGCACTGAGGTCCTACCAAATACTGTTTAAATACAGCCTTATGGGTTCTGAGGTTTGTAACAATGACAGACTGCAAAAAATCTTGTGCTCCCTAGTTTGCATGGAGGTGAAAAGAACACTCTCATATGACCCTGCTTCTATTGCCCATCCTCATGTTCCATTTTTTTATTTTTCTGGAGCTGAGGCTTGATGTCCAGACTCACTTTTCTGACTTTCTGCCTCAGATAAATCTTTCTCTGAGGGTCATTTTCTTGTTGGTTTGTTGTTTTTTTTTATTTCTCCCGAAGAAGAACCAAGTA